>NC_073348.2:23988750-24295000 GCF_027580225.2 Misgurnus anguillicaudatus
GATGTATCTGAAATATCTAACCGTAAATTCCGGATAGCATCCGAGTCCGGTAAGCAGTATTTTAGTCTTAATTTGCGGAATGGTGAGCTACTTGTAAATGAAATTATAGATAGGGAAACGTTGTGCGCACAAAGCACGAGCTGTTTGTTACCAGTACAAGTAATAATCGAGGATCCACTACAGTTTTACCGTGTAGAGGTTGACATCCAGGATATAAACGACAACTCTCCAAGCTTCCTTTCAGATACATATATAATCGATGTGTCAGAGTCCACGCTAACCGGAGCGAAATTTCGTTTAGAGCCTGCGCAAGACCCAGATGTTGGATCAAATTCTTTGCGCACTTACTCTTTAAATAAAAATGAATTCTTTGTCTTAAATGTTCAAAATGACAAAGACGGAACTAAAGTACCCGAAATTGTTTTAAAGAAAGCAGTGGATAGAGAGAAACAGTCAATACACCATCTAATCTTGACTGGTATTGATGGAGGTGACCCAGCAAGGTCTGGTATAACACAAGTTACTGTTAGATTGTTAGATGCGAATGATAATGCGCCTACATTTGAACAAGATTTATATGAAATTAAAGTAACAGAGAACTCTGCTCCAGGTACCATAATTCAGATAGTAAAGGCAATCGACTTGGATGATGGCGTAAACGGTGAAATTCAGTATGGGTTTGGAACTCTCACACCCGAACCAATTAAAAATGTATTTGCCATTGATTCAAATACCGGCGAATTAACCATTTTAAAGAGTCTTGACTATGAATTAAGCGCAATGTACAAATTTGACGTACGCGCCAGAGATAAAGGAGCACCGGTCATGGAAGGGCATTGTAGAATCCAGGTGGCTGTTACAGACACAAATGATAATGCACCTGAGATCACGATCGCCTCCTCACCTAGTCCCGTGCGAGAGGATGCGCCAGCTGGAAATATGGTAGCGTTAGTTAATGTTAAAGATTTAGATTCGGGGCTTAACGGGAACGTAACCCTTGCCCTATCGCCTGATAGCCCTTTCAAATTAAAGCCTACATTTTCTAACCATTATGCACTAGTTACAGATGCACAATTAGATCGAGAAAAATATCCTAGTTATCATATTGAGCTTATAGCGTCAGACTCTGGAACACCTCCATTAGTATCTAGGGAACACATTACAGTTAATATACTGGATGTCAATGATAATCCTCCTGTTTTTTCTGAACCCGTGTATACCGTTTATATAAAAGAAAACACCGCCCCAGGATCAATTTTAGCATCAGTGACTGCATCAGATCTAGACACTGGAGAAAATGCAAAAATTGTCTATTCAATTCTCGATAATCATGTTCGAGATATACCCGTCTCTTCTTATGCATACATAAATTCAGAAAATGGTAGTATATTTACCATGCACTCTTTTGACTACGAGAAAATAAAGGTGCTTCAAATTGTTGTGCATGCCAAAGACCATGGGTCTCCTCCTCTAAGCAGCAACGCTACTGTCCGTGTGTTTATTTTGGACCAAAACGATAATGCACCAGCTGTAATTTACCCCTCTACCGTAACGGGATCTGTCTCACATCAGAGGATGCCCCGTTCTGCTAAAGCAGGACATCTTGTTACTAAGGTAACAGCAGTGGACGCTGACTCGGGTCATAACGCCTGGATTTTCTACAGGCTCGCAGAGGCCACGGACGCTTCTCTATTTAATGTGAATTTACACACAGGAGAGGTGAGGACTAAACGCTCTGTTTCAGAGCAGGATGATTCCTCTCAAAGACTGTCAATAGAGATAAAAGATAATGGAGAGCCAATCCAGTCAACCACAGTCACAGTGGATATACTAATAGAGGACGCGTTTCCTGAAATCAAGAAAGACTTTCGCGAAAAAAGCACTGAACCCAATAAGAAGAATGGCAAAATCACGTTATACTTAATAATAGCTTTGGCTGCGGTGTCTCTTATGGTATTAATGACGTTTGCTATCTTGGTGATTAAATGCGCACGCGGCAATAGGGGCAGCTCGAGCTGCTGTATCCGTACAGCAGATTCTGGATATAAAAACAGCAACAGAAACCTTCAGATCCAGCTCAACACTGACGGACCCATTAAGTATGTGGAGGTTCTGGGCGGAGACATGATGTCTCAGAGTCAGTCTTTCGGCTCCTATCTCTCTCCAATGTCAGAATTCAGTGACTTCACCCTCGTTAAACCCAGCAGCACTACAAACTTTACAGACACGCTTAACGTGCTGGATGCGTCATTGCCAGACAGCACATGGACATTCGAGAGCCAACAGGTGAGCGCGTGATTTTTAAAATTTGTATTAATTTAATTGATATGGTTTTGTGAATGGAAATTTAAGCGCATAGAATAGCTTGTGTGTTTGGAAAAAAGGAGACAACGACACCAGCTGGTCGATTTCAGCACCACCCTTTTGGACAGCGGACATTATGTAGTAACTGAAAAGGCCACATATGAAAGGCCACGTAGCGTCTTTTTTTCAATGCACTATTCAAATTTTATTCAGTCAAAGATCTCGAATATTATCGAGCATTTGTAACCGCAATGTTTGATTTTATTAAGGACCTTTTAATAAACATCTTATAAATGCAATACATTTTATGAAAATAAAATGCAAAATGTTACACACCTTACTCCATCCGTACCCTTGGCAAAGAGAAAAAAAAAATTCAATATGTATCTTCACACACAGCTATTATATATTAATAATTTATTCTGATGACTACAAAGTCTTTCAATTCATCGTATCTTATTAGAGAAGGTTTGTGAAGATTTTGGAAATAATAGCTATAGAAACTATTTATGTTTGCTGTTTATGCATTCAGTGGGTCAGCCTTTGGTTTTATTCGGTATGGATTTTTATTTCTACTGACAAAGAAAATTTTGCCGGATTTTGTGGATTTTACAGGCTGTTATAAAATACAAGAGACTTAAACACATCTTTATTTGGATTAGGATTCTTATGCAAAATAACTTCAAAAAATGTATGTAATAATTTAATTGAAATAGTAAAATAAAATAATTTCAGTGTGTTCTCGTGTTTAGTTTGAGAAAGGTTCAGCACCACTGCTGTGGACAGCGACAAGACCCTAACTGAAACTTTATCAAAGGTTTAAGTTTTTAAATGCAGAAATAATTATTTAGTTCAATTTGTCCTGTTATGATGGTAATTATAACCATTCAAAAAAATATAATAATTTGAAAATATTTTAATATCTTTTTTTAGTTCATAAAAGGTAAATATAAAAGCACACATATATCGCCCTGTTAAAGACGTCTGGCTAAAACGTCATTGTTTGTTTCATGCAACGCAATTGTATGAGTATATTCACACATTTATGTAGGCAGTTTACAGAATAGTGAGAGCACAATTTGCTCTTTCAATTGTATGTATGCCTTTAAGAGAGATTCTGTCATACATTGGACAAGGCGGCACTGCGCTCAGCGCCAATGAAATTCGAGAATGTACAAAGGGATCTACTCCCTCCCAGCTAGGGCAGTGGTACGACGTCTGATTAGAGCTGTAGAGAGGGATACACGCGCGGATATGCAGCTGATGACCACACAACCGAACGCACAAAATACTACTGGATTTACTACCTTAATATGAGATTAAATACTACGTTTATCTGTGGATTTAAACGAAGCATTTATTGATGGAACGCTTAAAATTATTGTGGAAATGAGACGCATCCGAGTGTGGAAACGGGCAGCGATTTGGCTGTTTTGTTTCTCTGTATTATGGAACAACGTTGAGGCGCAGATTCGCTACACTATACCAGAGGAACTAAAGGAAGGTTCTGTTGTTGGCAACATCGCAAAGGACATTGGTCTTGACATTTCAGACATCGCTAATCGTAAGTTACGGATTGCCTCGGATTCTAGTACACAGTATTTTAGTGTAGACACAAGGAGTGGTGAGCTGGTAGTCAATGGAAGAATAGATAGAGAGGCGCTATGTGGACAAAGCGGCAGTTGTCTGATGCAATTACAAATGGTTATAGAAAATCCATTACAGCTACATCGCGTTGAAATAGAAATACAAGATATAAATGACAATGCACCACATTTTCACACAAAAGACAGCGTTTTAAAAATAGCTGAATCAGTAGCTGTGGGTGCGCGTTTTCCACTTGAAAGTGCAGAGGATTTAGATGTCGGTAGAAATAGTCTGAGTTCGTATGCTTTGAGTAATAACGCATTGTTTCGTTTAAATGTTAAAACACTTGAAGATGGTAGAAAAGCACCAGAACTGATAGTTGACAAACCACTTGACAGAGAGAAACAGTCTCTGTACAAGCTTATCTTGACCGCATTAGATGGTGGCGATCCAGTGAAATCGGGAACTATTTTAATACAAGTACTCGTTCAAGATATTAATGACAACGAGCCTAAATTTGAGCAGTCACAGTATAAAGCGTCTGTACTGGAGAGCATTCAATTTGGATCAAATGTATTAAGTGTAAAAGCGACTGACTTAGATGAAGGTCTTAACGGTGAAATACTGTATTATTTCGGTGCACGTACACCAGAGTCCGTGACGAAATCTTTCAATATTAACGCTGAAACGGGAGAAATTACAGTAATTGGAAAACTCGATTACGAGGTAACAAAACTATACTCATTTGATGTATGCGCTAAAGACAAAGGGAGTCCGGAACAGGAAGGCCATTCCTCAGTAAGACTGCACATCATTGACGAAAACGACAACATCCCAGAAATTATTTTAACATCTTTACCCAGCCCGGTGCCCGAAAATGCGACAGTTGGCACTGTTGTGGCTCTTATCAACGTGAAAGATTTGGACTCTGGAGATAATGGAAAAGTACATTTAAACATCTCCGCACGTCTTCCTTTTAAACTAAAACCAGCATTTGATAATCACTATTCTTTGGTTACTGACTCTGTCTTGGACCGTGAAGCCAATGCTGAATACAACATAGAATTGTTAGCTACAGATTCTGGTGTACCATCTTTAAAAACAACAAAGACGTTAAATGTTAAAGTGCTCGATGTGAATGACAATCCGCCAATATTCTCGCAGTCGTCATATATCGTGTACATGAAGGAAAACAGTCCGCCGGGGGCTTCATTATTTTCTGTATCTGCGTCTGACATTGACCAAGATAAAAACGCTGCCCTCAGTTACGCCATTCTCGATTCAGGTTCAAATCATGTACCAGCATCATCCTATTTTTATATCAACTCTGAGAATGGGACTATTTACAGCATGAGCTCGTTTGATTATGAGAAAATGAAACTGTTCAGTGTTGTAGTACAGGCTAAAGATCATGGGTCTCCATCTCTAAGTGGCAACGCTACGGTGCATGTTTTTATTCTGGACCAAAACGATAATGTGCCCGCTATTATTTACCCCTCCATAGTAACGGGGTCTGTCTCACATCAGAAGATGCCCCGTTCTGCTAAAGCAGGACATCTTGTTACTAAGGTAACAGCAGTGGACGCTGACTCGGGTCATAACGCCTGGATTTTCTACAGGCTCGCGGAGGCCACGGACGCTTCTCTGTTTAATGTAAATTTACATACAGGAGAGGTGAGGACTAAACGCTCTGTTACAGAGCAGGATGACTCCTCTCAGAGACTGGTAATTGAGATAAAGGATAATGGAGAGCCAATCCAGTCCACCACAGTTACAGTGGATATATTACTAGAGGACGGGTTTCATGAGCCCATTTCAGACTATCGTAAGATCAGACCAGAAGCAGACAAGAAAACTGGCAAAATCACGTTATATCTGATCATCTCGTTGGCTTCTGTGTCTTTGTTGTGTCTGATGACATTTTTTATCTTACTGGTAAAATGCGCACGAGGCAGTAGTGGCAGCTCAAGCTGCTGTATTAGGAGATCCAATTCTGGATATACGAATCCCAACAGAAACCTACAGATCCAGCTCAACACTGACGGGCCCATTAAATATGTGGAGGTTCTGGGAGGAGACATGATGTCTCAGAGTCAATCTTTTGGATCCTATCTTTCTCCAATGTCAGAATTCAGTGATTTCACATTAGTTAAGCCTAGCAGCACTACAAACTTCACCGACACGCTAAACGTGCTTGATGCGTCATTACCAGACAGCGCGTGGACGTTTGAGAGCCAACAGGTGAGATACAGAACAGTATTTTATTAATTTCACATACTTGGATGTGGTCGCTGTTTTCTGTTTTCCGATCTTCATTCTTGTAGTTAATACAATTTTCGAACTGTTTACAGAAGTCTCATAACACTCTATAATGTATTGTGTTGTACACGCTTGTGTTTTTGTGTGCGTAAGGAGCGTGTGCGAGAGAGAGAGAGAGAGAGAGAGAGAGAGAGAGAGAGAGAGAGAATGGTAAAATAAAAGGCTGGGGTTGGGCATATGATTAGCTTTTATTTCAGCACCACCGTTTTGACCAGCGAGTAACTAGATTTTTAAAAGTAACTAAATCTCCACCTGCGTCCGGATCCCCCTTGGGGACAGGGAGGAAATTACACTTTTTAATCTGAAAATGCGATTCTTTTTGCGTTCCCCGCAATATTCAAAAGTTGTACTCTGAATAGCGTACTAATCAAAATATACTATTATAAAAAAGAAGAGAGAATAAAAACAAAAAGAAAAGAAAAGAAAACCAGTCTAATGAAGAGAGTATCACTAAGATAAGTGTATAGCAATATGCCCAATTTAAAGTGAAGTTAATTGCTGAAGCCAAATTATTATTATTATTATCTGTGAAAGAAAATTATGAAAGAAAATTATGTCGGCTACTTTTTATTGGAATTCATGTATATTTTTATATTCTATCTTGCTATTTAAATATTAATAATATTTTACTTTTTTGTAAAAAATAGCATCCCTAAAAATTATTTAGAGAGATTATTTTCAAGGGCTACACATCCTCATCCCCGCAACCAGAAAGGGCTGGTTTCCTTTTAGAAGCAGCAAACCATCTATTGGAGGAGTGAGAGCTTAGCTCTGTACCAATCATAGTTTAGAATGTACATGGGGATCCACTCCCTACCCCAGCCAGAAGAGGAGTACAATGAAGAGAGCGGCAGTGCTAACCGAACGACGGTTTATGGAGCTCATTTTTTAATCAAAAGGAGGATGCGTCGGGTAGACATAAATATTTGAAAATGACGAATAATAATTTGTTGTTCTGTGAACATAAGATAAAGAGTGCTTAATGGGAAGAATTGACCCATCAGCGAAATGAGACACGGGAGGATCGGACGGTGGAAACAGGCAGCGCTTTGGCTGTTTGATTTCTGTCTATTGTGGATTACGGTTGGAGCTCAGATTCGCTACACAATACCCGAGGAGTTAAAGGAAGGATCTGTAGTTGGAAACATCGCTAAGGATCTTGGTTTTGACATTGCAGATATCGCCGAGCGTAAGTTGCGGATAGCATCCGAGACAAATAAACAGTATTTTGCTGTAGATTCAGGGAAGGGTGAACTGGTAGTTAATGGCAGAATAGACAGAGAGACGCTCTGTGGACAAAGCGTCAGTTGTTTAATGTCGCTGCAGATCGTTATTGAGAATCCATTACAGTTGCATAAGGTAGAGATAGAAATACAAGACAAAAATGACAACGCACCAAACTTCCAAACAAAAGATGGCACATTAGAAATACCTGAATTGATCGCTCCAGGCGCACGATTTACTCTTGAAAGTGCTGAAGATCAAGATGTTGGTAGCAATAGCTTGAAGTCCTACATATTAAACAACAACGATTTTTTTCGTCTTAACGTAAAAACTCTTAAAAATGGAAGAAAGGTACCAGAACTTGTGGTTGAAAAACCTCTAGACAGAGAGAAACAATCTATACATAAGCTTATATTAACAGCATTAGATGGTGGCAATCCAGTCAAATCAAGCACGTGTGCTTTGCAGGTTATTGTTCAAGATATAAATGACAACGAACCAAAATTTGAGGTTACTGCATACAAAGCATCTATTCTGGAAAGCGCCCTTGTTGGCTCAAGTGTGATACAAATAAAAGCGACTGACTTGGATGAAGGTCTTAATGGTGAAATACAATATTTGTTTTGTGCGCACTCGCCTGAAACTGTAAGAACCGCTTTTAGTGTGAATGGTGATACGGGTGAAATAGCAGTAATTGGAAACCTAGATTATGAAGCAATACATACATATACATTTGATGTCTGTGCTAAAGACAAAGGGAATCCAGAGCTAAAGGGACAGTCGTCGGTTCAAATTGATATCATAGATGAGAATGACCATCCTCCAGAAATTCTATTGACATCTTTACCTAACCCTGTGCCTGAAAACGCCACAATTGGCACTGTAGTAGCTCTGATTAACGTTAAAGATTTGGACTCCGGTGAAAATGGAAAAATTAACCTATTAATCTCTCCGGGTGCGCCTTTTAAATTGAAACCATCTTTTGATAACCATTATTCGTTAATTACTGAAACTTTTTTAGACCGTGAGGTTCATTCTGAATATAACGTTGAAATAGAAGCCACAGACTCCGGTGTACCACCCTTAAAATCTGTGGCGACTGTAAATGTTAAAGTACTTGATGTAAACGACAATCCCCCACTATTCTCACAGTCTTCGTATAACATTTATGTAAAAGAAAATAACCAGGCAGGTGTTTCATTGTTTTCTATAACTGCTACTGATATTGACCAAGATAAGAACGCTATAGTGACGTATTCAATAATGGATTTAAATTCAAATCACGTGCCAGCATCATCTTATTTTTATATTAATTCCGAGAATGGAACTATGTACAGCATGAGCTCATTTGATTATGAAAAGGTCAAATTGTTTAGTGTTGTAGTGCAGGCGAAAGATCATGGGTCGCCATCTCTGAGTAGCAACGCCACGGTGCATGTGTTTATTCTGGACCAAAACGATAATGCACCAGCCGTCATTTATCCCTCCACAGTAACGGGGTCTGTCTCACATCAGAAGATGCCCCGTTCAGCTAAAACAGGACATCTTGTTACTAAGGTAACAGCAGTGGACGCTGACTCGGGCCATAACGCCTGGATTTTCTACAGGCTCGCGGAGGCCACGGACGCGTCTCTGTTTAATGTGAATTTACATACAGGAGAGGTGAGGACTAAACGCTCTGTTTCAGAACAGGATGACTCATCTCAAAGACTGGTAATTGAGATAAAGGATAACGGAGAGCCAATCCAGTCCACCACTGTTACTGTGGATATTATACTAGAGGACGGGTTTCATGAGCCCATTTCCGACAAACGTAAAATCAGATCGGAAGTCGACAAGAAAACCGGCAAAATCACATTATGTCTGATCATCTCTTTGGCTTCTGTATCTTTGTTGTGTCTGATGACATTTTTTATCTTACTGGTAAAATGTGCACGAGGTAGTAGTGGCAGCTCAAGCTGCTGTATTAGGAGAACAAATTCTGGATATTCGAATCCCAACAGAAACCTACAGATCCAGCTCAACACTGACGGACCAATTAAGTATGTAGAGGTTCTGGGAGGTGACATGATGTCTCAAAGTCAGTCTTTTGGATCCTATCTCTCCCCAATGTCAGAATTCAGTGATTTTACCCTCGTTAAGACCAACAGCACTACAAACTTTACAGACACGCTTAACGTGCTTGATGCGTCATTACCAGACAGCGCGTGGACGTTCGAGAGTCAACAGGTGAGATAAAAAATAAAATGTCATTAGATCTGCATTAATGGTGTATTGTATTGCTGCTATATCTGCTGTTGTTCAGTTCAGAACCATGGACAGCGCCACGAGTGTGCTTTTCGGTCTTTTAACAGAATTTTTTTTTTCTTTCTTAATAAGGTTATATTACATTACATACCTTCACGCATTAAATGTTTTGCAAATTGTTTAAAACGTTTTTTTTTTTTTTTTTTGAGGAATTAGTTAAATTTGTTCACTTTTAGCTCGAAGCTGCGTTCCATCTGGATGAAATACGCAAATAATGTAAGCAAAGCGAAAAACAGTTGTGCTCATGCAAGACATTAGAAACTATTATTAAAACACTATGCCATGAGCTTAGGAATCGTTGGTACATCCAGCAACTATTTTAATTAAAGAACTGCTATGAAGATAAGATATTAATTAAAGAAATGTCACATTTGTAAAATGTAGAAGTCAGCGCCTAAATTGAGAAACTTTCCCGGTTTCACAGACCTAAGGCTAAAGGCTAGTCCAAACTAAAAGGTGTCTTAACTAAAAAATATATTGCCATGACATATGTCAAAATCTACCCGTTCTCACCAAGATGCGCACAAATGACACGCAGTGTCACCATCGTGCAATAGATACGCCAAACTCCGACCCTGCGCGCACATGACACGCCAGTCCTTCCCACTCACCCACACGGCGAATCGTTTCGTGACGTTTTATTTATTGTTTTCTCATTTTCTTCCTTCTTTTTAAACCATTTTCGCTTGGGTTTAGGGTTAGATTTCACATTTGTTTAAGCAGGTTATTTAATATACAGGTTTCTCTATGTTTTTATCTATATTTAAGCCATGGTCGCTTGGAGTTGGGGTTAGAGTTGGGGTTTGGGTTAGGATGTCATTTTTATATAACAAAAAGTTGTTCTAACCCTAAACCCAAGCGAAAATGGTAAAAAAAACAGAAAACAAATGAGAAAACAATAAACAAAACGTCACGAAACGATTCGCCATATAAGTGAATGGGAAGGACTGGCGTATCATATGCACGCAAAATCGGAATTTGGCGTATCTATTGCACGATAATGACACTGCGTGTCATTACGCTTTTTGGTGAGAATGTTAAAATATGTCATTGTTAATGTTTTAACCTTAAGATGCAAACCAGTAATGTTTTTTCAGGTACTTTTTATAAAAGCGACTTAAATATCCTAATTTAAATAAGGCATAGTGCTGGAGTAAGATAAACTTTGTGAAATCGGGCCTAAATTTTTAACTTTCATGTTTGCAGTAAATGGGTAGGTCTGAAACTGAGACAGTGGGACCTTTCTTTTTTTAAATCTATAATAAAAATCTATACATCTATAAAAAATAAATATAAAATGTAATAATAATTTTAAACAATAAATATATATTGTAATTATACAATAATATATATATATATATATATATATATATATATATATATATATATATATATATATATATATATATATATATATATATATATATATATATATATATATATATATATATATGCGTCTATGTCGGAGCTGCTTTAATTATTCACTGACCATATACAACGGCCTCTGTTCAGCACCAACACTTTGGACAGCGAACATGAACACACGTTCTTTCTTTTTATAAAGAATATATAAATTAGCTCTTATTCAAGGCTGTACAAATACAAATGGTAACACGCTGAAAGTGTAGTAGCAGATTAATTCTACACAAATATTTGACCGTCAAAGTATACAATACAATATAATATAGAGCACACTGCACCACCAGATGAACACAAAAAAACAGAGGTCTGGTTATACGACTGAAAAAAAAAGAAAAGGAAGCCATCTATTGGACAAGAAAGTGTTGAGGTCTGTACCAATCATGTATTAGACCACACAAAAGGATCTACTCCCTCCCCCAGCGAGAGGAGGAGTATGGTGAGAGCTATAGAGTCAGAGGAAACATGCACGGGTTGTGATGCGGACGAAGCGATGAAAAGACGTATTTTTTTGAAAATGTGAAAAACGCTTTATTCATGTGTGTGGATATAAAAAAGCATTTATTGATGGGATATCAAGCTTAGCAAAGAAATGAGACGCAGGAGGATCGGCGATTGGAAATGGGCAGCGCCTCGGCTGTTCGGTTTCTGTCTATTGTGGATTACCGTTGGAGCTCAGATTCGCTACACAATACCCGAGGAGTTAAAGGAAGGATCTGTCGTTGGGAACATTGCTAAAGATCTTGGTTTTGACGTTTCAGATATCGCCGAGCGTAAGTTGCAGATAGCATCTGAGTCCAATGAACAATATTTTGGTGTGGATTTAGGGAAGGGTGAATTGATAGTTAATGGTAGAATAGACAGAGAGACGCTCTGTGGACAAAGCGTCAGTTGTTTATTGCCATTGCAGATCGTTATTGAGAATCCATTACAAATGCATAGGGTCGAGATAGAAATACAAGACATAAATGACAATGCACCAAGTTTTCATACAAAAGAAGGTACATTAGAAATAAACGAATTAATTGCTCCAGGCGCACGGTTTACTCTTGAAAGTGCCGAGGACCTCGATGTTGGCGGCAATAGCCTAAAGACTTACTCTCTAAGCAATAACTATTTTTTTCGTCTCAATGTAAAAACTTTAAAAGATGGAAGAATGATACCGGAGCTTGTCGTAGAAAAGCCTTTAGATAGAGAAAAGCAGTCCATACACAAGCTAATATTAACAGCCCTGGATGGTGGTAATCCAGTCAAGTCTGGCACATCCTTACTGAACATAATTGTTCAAGATATAAACGACAACGAACCCAAATTTGAGGTTGCTGCATACAAAGCATCTGTTTTAGAAGGGGCAACTGCTGGCACTAGTGTAATTAAAATAAAAGCCACTGACTTGGATGAAGGTGTTAATAGTGAAGTACAGTATTTTTTCGGTGCGCACACGCCTGAACCAGTAAGATCAGCTTTTAGTGTAAACGCTGACACCGGAGAAATCACAGTGAATGGAAAGCTAGATTACGAAACCAAACAGTTATATACATTTGATGTTTGCGCGAAAGACAAGGGTAATCCAAGGTTGGAGGGGCAGTCATCTGTCCAAATTGATATCATAGATGAGAATGACAATCCCCCAGAAATAATCCTGACGTCTTCACCGAGTCCTGTACCTGAAAACGCGACAGTTGATACTGTAGTAGCTCTGATTAAAGTAAAAGATTTGGATTCCGGTGATAATGGCAAAGTTGAGCTGTTTGTCTCTCCGGATGTTCCTTTTAAATTGAAACCCTCTTTTCTTAACCATTATTCGTTGATAACTAAATCTTTTTTAGACCGCGAAGTTCAATCTGAATATAATGTACTAATACAGGCCACGGACTCCGGTGTACCACCATTAGAAACTGCGAAAACTATAAATATAAAAATATTTGATGTGAATGACAATGCTCCACTCTTCTCACGGTCTTCCTATAACATTTATATTAAAGAAAATAACCAGGCAGGTGTGTCATTGTTTACTGTAACTGCTACTGATATTGACCAATATAAGAACGCTATTGTGACGTATTCAATAAGTGATTTGAATTCAGAACACGTGCCAGCATCATCTTATTTTTATATTAATTCCGAGAATGGAACTATTTACAGCATGAGCTCATTTGATTATGAAAAGGTAAAACTGCTCAGTGTTGTGGTGCAGGCAAAAGATCATGGGTCACCATCTCTGAGTAGCAACGCCACGGTGCATGTGTTTGTTCTGGACCAAAACGATAATGCACCAGCCGTCATTTATCCCTCCACAGTAACGGGGTCTGTATCCCATCAGAGGATGCCCCGTTCTGCTAAAGCAGGACATCTTGTTACTAAAGTAACAGCAGTGGACGCTGACTCGGGTCATAACGCCTGGATTTTCTACAGGCTCGCGGAGGCCACGGACGCGTCTCTGTTTAATGTGAATTTACATACAGGAGAGGTGAGGACTAAACGCTCTGTTTCAGAGCAGGATGATTCCTCTCAGAGACTGATAATTGAGATAAAGGATAACGGAGAGCCAATCCAGTCCACCCAAGTTACAGTGGATATATTACTAGAGGACGGATTTCATGAACCTGTTTCAGACAATCGTAAGATCAGACCGGACGTCGACAAGAAAACCGGCAAAGTCACATTATATCTGATCATTTCTTTGGCTTCTGTATCTTTGTTGTGTCTGATGACATTTTTCATCTTACTGGTGAAATGTGCACGAGGTAGTAGTGGCAGCTCAAGTTGCTGTATTAGGCGAACACATTCTGGATATACGAATCCCAACAGAAACCTTCAGATACAACTCAACACTGACGGACCCATTAAGTATGTGGAGGTTCTGGGAGGTGACATGATGTCTCAGAGTCAGTCTTTCGGCTCTTATCTCTCTCCAATGTCCGAATTCAGTGATTTTACCCTCGTTAAACCCAGCAGCACCACAAACTTTACTGACACGCTAAACGTGCTTGATGCTTCATTACCAGACAGCGCGTGGACATTCGAAAGCCAACAGGTGAGACAAAGAATAATATGTAATTAACTCAATATCAATGGAGAGTTGCACATTATCAGTTTTAGAAACAGTGCACAAATCTAATGTAAGTGACTGTAGTTCAGTTCAGAACCATGGACAGCGCTGTGAGTGGGCTTTACAGTTAAAAGCGGAAACTTTTTATTTCTGTGTCTTTCTGAGGTTTCATGTCAGAGTTGCAATGCGCTGTATACATTGAACATAATGTCGCTCATTAAATGTCACACACGTCGATTTTTCTGCAACAATACTGATAATAAAGGACACTAGTTGAATGTATTCACCTTTAGAGCTGCGCTCCATCCAGATTAAATAAGCAACAAATATTTTAAAGACATAAGTCTAGAAACTACATACAGTTAAGCTCTTTTCAGACAACATGCGGTTCTTGAAAGAACTAAAACGTTCCAATGAGCGTGTCAAATTTTGGTATATGCAGCTATCTCACCTGAATGGACAAAAAATTTTTTAATCTTCCCTGTTTGGAAATAAACTTTGGGCATGTCTGAGACCGAGACTATGGGACCGTGATGGTTAAAATATTTACTTTATAAGAATTATGACTTCCATTGTAGCTTTACGTATTACGCGTGTACACATTAATTTAATAGTGTCATATAATTATTGAAAGGACAGCTCGATATGCATCAGCAGAGTTTGGGCTGCATAGAATATACCCTGACCGTAGATTTGTCACTGTTCAACACCAGCATTTTGGACAGAGTATTAGCACAAGCTTTTCACGTTTTCTCCGCTAATAATATAGACAGAGAATTCGGGGGTAAAAGTTTTTTATAAAGTTTGGTAAGATTTATTTGTTGGTTGCTAACCTAAGTGTGCTTTCTTTACTTTAGTGAATAAGTTAACAAAATTGCTGTGGAATACAAATGTATAATAATCGCCCTGTTTATGCACACATTGGGGCATAAATTTGTGTGTTTATCGAAAAGCCTTGATAAACATTGCTTACTGCCGGCAAAAAAAAATGGTGTTCGTAACAATAATGATTTCAGAATATAAGATTAGTCACCAAAGGAGATATAAACGCCCGAACAGACTTGAAACGCAGGCTTGTGGAGTAGTTTAAACAGTGCGCATTTCTTTTTAATTTATTTTTTTTATTTTTTGAAGCCATGTTTTGTGTATATTGAGTTTCTAGGCATAGTCAAAACGGCAGAGACTATCGTTAATGAAAAACCATTAATGCATTATTTCTTGGAAATGTTTAAGAACGTTAAGCCTGGTGGGTAATTCGTCTTTAGGGGCACTTTGGCATTATGTTTAAAAAACAAACATAATTGCAAAAGTTTCATTCTTATTTCCGGACCCTTAGACCTGGAAGCTCCTCTGGTTTTTAGTTCCAAATTTTGGTTTGAATACAAACGTTGCTGCATAGTAAATTCGTTTGATGTTAAATAAAAAATAAAATATTTTTGAAACTTAGCTTTTAAAAAAATTCTGCATAAATACAGATCTAAATGATTAGATAATGAAATAACATTTTAGCATGAAATAGCAAGTAATTTCCCCTAGCGACTTTAAACAGCACGATTAAACAATTTCAAATGTTTAATAGGCTATATAACGCTATGTTTGAATGCTGATAATTTGTAGCTTGGACTTTGCATCAACGCAAATATTAAATAAGTAGCAAAGAATTAATATTAACCGAGCTGCATGCACGTGTAAAAGCACAATTCACCAACAGATGCCGCATAACACAAACGACAGAGGCCTGGTTATGCCAGGAAAACAGAAAATCATCTATTGGACGAGAGAGTGTTGAGCTCTGTACCAGTCATGTATGAGACCGCACAAAAGGATCTACTCCCTCCCCCAGTAAGAGGAGGAGTATGATGAGAGCTGTAGAGTCAGAGGAAACATGCACGGTTTGTGAGGATGAGGGAGCGCTGAGTAGACTTAATTGATTGAAAATGAGGAATAACGTTCTGTTTATCTGTGAACATATACGAACAATTTATTGATGGGAATATCAAGCTCAACAAAGAAATGAGACGCAGGAGGATCGGCGATTGGAAATGGGCAGCGCCTCGGCTGTTCGGTTTCTGTCTATTGTGGATTACAGTTAGAGCTCAGATTCGCTACACGATACATGAGGAGTTAAAAGAAGGATCTGTCGTTGGAAACATCGCTAAGGATCTTGGTTTGGTCATTTCAGATATCGCCGAGCGTAAGTTGCACATAGCATCTGCGTCCAGTGAACAGTATTTCGGTGTGGATTCAGGGAAGGGTGAATTGGTAGTTAATGGCAGAATAGACAGAGAGACGCTTTGTGGACAAAGCGCCAGTTGTCTAATGCCATTGCAGATCGTTATTGAGAACCCATTACAAATGCATAGGGTCGAGATAGAAATACAAGACATAAATGACAATGCACCAAGCTTTCACACAAAAGATGCCATATTGAAAATACATGAATCAATTGCTCCAGGTGCACGATTTACCCTTGAAAATGCGGAGGACCTCGATGTTGGCAGCAATAGCCTAAAAACGTATTCTCTAAGTAATAACAATTATTTCCGTCTTAATGTAAAAACTCTACAAGATGGAAGAATGATACCGGAGCTTGTCGTAGAAAAGTCTTTAGACAGAGAGAAACAGTCCATACACAAGTTAATATTAACAGCAGTTGATGGTGGCAATCCGGTCAAATCTGGCACATCCTTATTGAACATAATTGTTCAAGACATGAATGACAACGAGCCAAAATTTGATGTTTCTACTTACAAGGCATCGGTTCTAGAAAGCGCTACGGTTGGTACAAGTGTGCTCACAATCAAAGCGACCGACCTGGATGAAGGGGTCAATGGCGAAATACTGTATTTTTTCGGTGCGCACACGCCTGAACCTGTAAAAACCGCTTTTAGTGTAAACGCTGATACCGGTGAAGTGACGGTGAATGGAAAACTAGATTACGAGAACAAAAAGTCATATACGTTTGAGGTTTGCGCGAAAGACAAAGGCAATCCAGAGCTAGAGGGGCAGTCATCTGTTCAGATTGATATCATAGATGAGAATGACAATCCTCCAGAAATTATCCTGACGTCTTCACCGAGTCCTGTGCCTGAAAATGCGACTGTTGGAACTGTGGTTGCTTTAATTAACGTAGACGATTTGGATTCTGGTGATAATGGCAAAGTTGAGCTGTTTGTCTCTCCGGATGTTCCTTTCAAATTGAAACCCTCTTTTCTTAACCATTATTCGTTGATAACTAAATCTTTTTTAGACCGTGAGGTTCGATCTGAATATAATGTACTAATACAGGCCACGGACTCCGGTGTACCGCCATTAGAAACTGCGAAAACTATAAATATAAAAATAGTTGATGTGAATGACAATGCTCCACTGTTCTCACAGTCTTCGTATAACATTTATATAAAAGAAAATAACAAGGCAGGTGTGTCATTGTTTTCTGTAGCTGCTACTGATATTGACCAAGGTAATAACGCCATGGTGACGTATTCTATTCTGGATTTAAATTCAGATCACGTGCCAGCATCATCGTATTTTTATATTAATTCCGAGAATGGAACTATTTACAGCATGAGCTCATTTGATTATGAAAAGGTCAAATTGTTCAGTGTTGTAGTGCAGGCGAAAGATCATGGGTCCCCATCTTTGAGTAGCAACGCCACGGTTCATGTGTTTGTTCTGGACCAAAACGATAATGCACCCGCCGTCATTTATCCCTCCACAGTAACGGGGACTGTCTCACATCAGAAGATGCCCCGTTCAGCTAAAACAGGACATCTTGTTACTAAGGTAACAGCAGTGGACGCTGACTCGGGCCATAACGCCTGGATTTTCTACAGGCTTGCGGAGGCCACAGACGCGTCTCTGTTTAATGTGAATTTACATACAGGCGAGGTGAGGACTAAACGCTCTGTTTCAGAGCAGGATGACTCCTCTCAAAGACTGGTAATTGAGATAAAGGATAATGGAGAGCCAATCCAGTCCACCACTGTTACTGTGGATATATTACTAGAGGACGGGTTTCCTGAGCCCATTTCAGACAATCGTAAGATCAGACCGGAAGTCGACAAAAAAACCGGCAAAATCACATTATATCTGATCATTTCTTTGGCTTCTGTATCTTTGCTGTGTCTGATGACATTTTTCGTCTTACTGGTGAAATGCGCACGAGGTAGTAGTGGCAGCTCAAGTTGCTGTATTAGGAGAACAAATTCTGGATATACGAATCCCAACAGAAACCTTCAGATCCAGCTCAACACTGACGGACCCATTAAGTATGTGGAGGTTCTGGGAGGTGACATGATGTCTCAAAGTCAGTCTTTCGGCTCTTATCTCTCTCCAATGTCCGAATTCAGTGATTTTACCTTAATAAAGCCCAGCAGTACTACAAATTTTACAGACACCCTAAACGTGCTTGATGCGTCATTACCAGACAGCGCATGGACGTTCGAGAGCCAACAGGTGAGACAAATTATAAAATATAATTAACCATCAATGCATCAATGGAGAGTTCCACGTAATCAGTTTTAGAAACAAAACAAATGTTTCAGTTCAGAACCATGGACAGCGCTATGAGGAAGCGTTCCAGTTTAAGTTCACAGGTTAAATTACATAAAATTTTTCGTTGTTCTGAAAGTTTTATATGCTAATAAAATCAAAATAAAATAGGAATGTATATTAAAATAAACTTTTAATATTTAAAAATAATAAAAGTATGGTATTTGGTATTTGTCTTGTTGTACAGTCACATTAAATCACTTTGTTATTAGGTTGTGCATACTGCATTTAGTATGGTTGCAAATGAAGCGTATTTTCATTTTCAGTGATATTAAAAATGTATGATTATTATTTTTTCTGCGTAACCCCAAAAGCTTTCTCAAAAAACAAAAGAGACTATACAAAGGGATCTACTCCATCCCAACCAGAATGTTGAGAGCTGTACATTTGATACATTTGTGGTTTTGAAGGGGTCTGTTTTGTTTCAGAATGAAGTAAAATGCTAATAATTTTAGATCTGCATGGCACAATTCTTAATGGGTAAAAATACATCAGGGAAATGAGATATATGTGGATCCGTGGGTGGAAACAAGCAGCGCTTTTGCTCATCTAAATCTCAGGTTCGCTACACAATACCAGAATAACTGAAAGAAGGTTTTGTCGTTGGTAATATTACAAAGGATCTTGGACTTGACATTTCAGATTTTAAAAATCTCAAGTTACGAATAGCCTCTGAATTGGACAGACAGTATGTTAGTGTGGAATCAGAGAAGGGTGAGTTGGTTGTCAACGAATAGACAGAGAAAAGCTCTGTGGACAAAGCGTCAGCTGTCTGATGCCACTGCAGATTATTATAGAAAATCCACTACAGCTTCATCGTGTTGAGATTGAATTAAATATATAAATGACAATGCACCCAGTGTTCATACTAAAGACTGCGTATTTAAAATACACAAATCAATTGCTACAGGCGCACGATTTCCTCTCGAAAGTGCAGAGGACTTTGATGTGGGCATTAACAGTTTAAAGTTATACTCATTGAGCAGTAATAATTTTTCCGCCTTAATGTGAAAACTCTGAAGAATGGAAGAAAAGTGCCAGGGTTAGTTGTTGAGAAATCTCTAGACAGAGAAAAGCAGTCTGTTCACAAGCTCGTGTTAATAGCCACAGATGGAAGGGATCCAGTAAGATCTGGCACGGGTTTAATTCAAATAATAGTTCAGGATGCAAACGATAATGAACTAATATTTGAAACGGCTGCATACAAAGCTTCCGTAAACGAAAACGTTGCTCAATGCTTGGTTCAATGCTTTTAACTAGACAAGCTACCGATTTAGATGAAGGTCATAATGCGCAACTGTTGGATTATTTCGGTGCATACATGCCATATTTTGTTAGGCAAGCTTTTACTGTTAACAAAGATAATGGAGAAATCACAGTCACATAGAATATTGGACTATGAAACAATTAAATCATATATGCTTGATGTCTGCGCTAAAGACAAAGGAAATCCAGAACTAAAGAAGGTCAAATTTCCCCAAATTCCCCTTTCAAACTACCATCGTTTGATAACCATTATTCTTTAGTATCTAACGCGCTCTTAGATCGCGAAGGTAGTGCAGAATATAACATAGAAATAGCCGACTTTGGCTTACCAGCGTTAACATCTGTTAAGGCTGTGAATTTAAGAGTTTTGGACCCTCCAATATTCTCGCAGACCTCATATAACGTTTTCATAAAGGAAAATAAACCACCAGGTGCTTCATTATTTTCTGTATCTGTGTTTGATATTGATTAAGTAAAAAACGCTGTTGTCATGTACTCAATAATTGATTTCAGTTCAAATCAGTCCAGTATATAAGTATGATTTATTTTCACATATAATCACATTTAAGCTGTGCCAATACTACTTATAATAATAACAATAATAATAATAATGTATTATTACACTGAAAAAATAAAGGCTGGATTTATTTAAAAATATAGTGCATAATTTTTGCAACCATTTTTTAAGCAAGTATTACATGGAATTTTAAGCAATTTCAAACTTACTTATGTTTTTAAAAAGTGGATGCAAAGATATGCACTATATTTTAAGTAAATCCAGCGAATTCTTTTTTCAGTGTAGCATTTTAGTGTATTTTCTTATTATTCGTGAGGGAAATTATTAATAAAAAATATTTCTATTCATCTTACCATCTAAATAAATTGTTGTTTTATATTTTACTTTAGTTTTTTATTTTACAATATTTATTTTATTTGTACAGAGAAAAATATATAATATCGTTTATACATCACACAACTTAGGCAAGGTTCTGTGAGCTTGGCAGAAGATGCTGATTCTGGAACTTGCGCCTTTAAGAAAAAGCTCTGTTGCTATTGGTTATTGCAGTTCTTGTCTGCACCAATGACATGCAGAATTGTACAAAGAGATCTACTCCCTCCCCCCACTGGCATTACAATGTTCAGACCAAGCAGAAAGAGGGGATGCTCTGATCACTCGGACAAAATGGATTGTAATATATATTTCAGACAAAATGGACAAGCAAAATTGCAGTCGTGGTGGGATCCCTAGTTTTTATTAGCACGGTGAATCGTCCGGATTTTAGAACAAAATGACAAAGAGGATTATATTGAGAGGGTGGAGGCGTCATTTGCTTTCCTGTTTTCTTTATATTCTTTTGTGGAATATGACAGAAGGACAGACTCGCTACTCGATTCCAGAAGAACTAAATGTTGGCGCTGTCGTTGGAAATATTGCTAAAGATTTGGGCTTGAAAATATCCGAGATTTATGAGCGTAATTTGCGAATAGCCTCTGAATCGGGTAAGCAGTTTTTCAGCGTGGATTTACGCAGAGGTGAGATTGTGGTTAACGAGAGAATCGACAGAGAGACTCTTTGTGGAAAAAACGCACAGTGTCTGTTGCCTCTTCAAATCGTTATCGAGGATCCTTTACAACTTTATAGAGTGGAAGTTGACATACAGGATATTAATGACAATTATCCACATTTTCAATCGACGGACAGTGCTTTAAAAATAGCAGAATCGACTGTCCCTGGTATGCGCTTTCCTCTGGAGGGTGCAGTAGACCCGGACGTCGGCAGTAACTCTTTGAAATCGTACACTTTAAGCAAAGACGATTGCTTTAGTTTGAAGGTGAAAGATCTTGGAGATGGCTTAAAGGTACCTGAATTAGTACTGGAGAAAGCCCTGGATCGTGAGAAGAAACCGGTGCATCAGCTGCTGCTAACTGCATTAGACGGAGGGAGCCCGGCTAAATCTGGAACTTCACAAATTAATGTCACTGTGCTGGATAACAATGACAACAATCCCGTGTTTGAAAAAAATGTGTACAAAGTGGTTATTAACGAAAACAATAAGCATAGTACGTCGTTTTTAAAGGTCCAGGCAACAGATTTAGACGAAGGGCAAAATGGAGATATAGAGTATTCTTTAGGGGAGCACACGTCTGATGCCTTGCGCTCATTGTTTCTTATTAACGAGGAAACCGGAGAAATCATTCTGAATGGGGATTTGGACTATGAGACCACTCCTGTGTACAACATTGAGATACGTGCTAAAGACAAAGGGGTTCCCGAAATGGAGGGCCATTGTAGAGTTGAAATTGAAGTTTCAGATATTAACGACAATGCGCCGCAAATAGTGCTTACGTCTAAACCAAGTCCTGTACGCGAGGATGCTCCAAGCGGGACAGTTGTGGCTTTAATAAGCGCACGAGACATTGACTCTGGTGTCAATGGAAAAGTAACGCTGCAGACACAATCCGACCTTCCATTTATTTTAAAACCATCTTTCTCAAATGAATATTCATTAGTTACAAGCGGTGTTTTAGACCGCGAAACGTTTCCAGAGTACAACGTAGAAATCACCGCCTTTGACTCAGGCTCACCTCCTTTAAGTAGCAAAACTATAATTCCAGTTAAAATTCTTGATGTTAACGACAATGCCCCGAAGTTCTCTAATAATGTGTATTATGTATACGTTACAGAGAATAATACTCCAGGATCTATTATTTATTCAGTATCCGCTCAAGACGTTGATATTGGATTAAATGGTAAAATTTCATACGCTATTGAGAACCCTAAAGTTTTTGATACACCCATATCGTCATATGTGTACATAAACGCAGATAATGGTAGCATATTCAGCATGCATTCGTTTGACTTTGAGAAAATTAAGATGCTTGAGGTCATCGTTCAGGCTAAAGACCATGGCTCTCCATCTCTAACCAGCAACGCCACGGTTTATGTGTTCATTCTGGACAAAAATGACAACGTGCCTGCTGTTATTTACCCCTCCACGGTCATGGGGTCTGTCTCACATCAGAGGATGCCCCGATCTGCTAAATTAGGACATCTTGTTACTAAGGTAACAGCAGTGGATGCTGACTCTGGTCACAATGCTTGGATTTCATACAGACTCACAGAGGCCACGGACATGTCTTTGTTTAATGTAAATTTACATACTGGAGAGGTGAGGACTAAACGCTCTGTTTCAGAGCAGGATGATTCTTCTCAGAGACTCTTAATAGAGATAAAGGATAATGGAGAGCCAGAAAAGTCCACTACAGTGACAGTGGAAATAATAATAGAAGATGGCTTTCATGAGCCCATTTCAGACTATCATAAGAAAACTGTAGAACCCAGCAAAAAAAGTGGGAAAATTACTTTGTACTTAATTATCTCACTAGCGGCCGTTTCTTTGTTGTCTTTGGTGACGTTTTTTATCTTACTTGTGAAATGTGCGCGGGGCAGCAGAGGCAGTTCAAGCTGCTGTTTCAAACGAACTAATTCTGGTTACGAGAACCCCAACAGAAACCTTCAGATCCAGCTCAACACTGACGGGCCCATTAAGTACGTGGAAGTTCTAGGAGGAGACATGATGTCTCAGAGTCAGTCTTTCGGCTCCTATCTCTCTCCAATGTCGGAATTTAGTGATTTTACTTTGGTAAAACCTAGCAGCACCACAAACTTTACAGACACGCTAAACGTGCTTGATGCGTCATTACCAGACAGCGCGTGGACGTTCGAGAGCCAACAGGTGAGACAAAATAAATTTGAAAACAAATTGTATGTTGTTTCAATTTATGAAAATGATTCAGTTAGTAGTGTGTAGAAGTTTCAGCACCTACTTTCTTTAAGCTAGTTTCAGCACCTCAGCTGTGGACAGCGCCTCGGGTCCTGTGCATGCGCGTGCATGTTTTTGTCTGGGCAAAATAACTTTCATCCAATAGCAACGCACGAGCTTTTAACTCCACCCACTGTCCACTTTTACCAGACCCGCACACGCTTGTTGATCACGAGCTATGTATTAGTATAGAAAGTTACAACAAATGGCGCAGGCGTTCAGCGCAGAACAATCATCGATTTAAAAAAATGTATACTTTTTTATCCCGAAGGAGACTACAGTCGTGAAAAATACCATCTTAAAATGGAGAGTAAGGAGCCTTTTCATAGATCTTTGGATTGGGCTATAATTTGGATTGTTTCTCATGTTTTGATATTTGCAACGCACGCGTCGGAACTTCTATACTCCACAGCAGAGGAATCTAAACCAGGAACTATTGTTGGACACTTGACTAAAGATTTGGGGATGGACGTTAAATTAATAATTTCAAGAGAGATGCGAATAATATCGGAATATGAAGACAAATACTTTGACATAGACCTGACAAGTGGAGCTTTGGTGGTCAAACAAACAATGGACAGAGAGAGTATGTGCGGGGGGAATTTACATTGTCATATACGAATTCAGATTTCTCTTCGAAATCCTTTGGAAATGCACAGTGTCACGGTCGAAATCGTGGATGTTAATGACAACGCGCCAAATTTTCAAAGCAAAAATATTTCTTTGCATGTTTCAGAAGCGGCTGCACCAGGAACGATGTTCCGTTTAGAAAGCGCGCACGATCCTGACGTGGGAATAAATTCACTGCGCGCTTATTTTCTCAGTCAAAATGATTGCTTTGTTTTGAAAGTAGAAACTAAAAGCGATGGAACTAAAATACCAGTTTTAGTCTTAAACAAGCCTCTTGACAGAGAAAATAAGTATATATTCAGATTAATTTTGACTGCAGTCGATGGTGGTAGTCCAGAAAAATCGGGCAACGTTGCCATTTCTATGCATATTCTTGATGTCAATGACAACGCACCACAGTTTCAGAATGTTGCAAGAAAGGTCACGCTTTTAGAAAATTCACCTTATATGACTTTAGTTACAACCCTTAATGCCTCTGATGCGGACCATGGTCCAAACGGGGAAATAACTTACATGTTTGATAAGTACACACCCGACAACGTATTAAAACTTTTTAGAGTAGACGCTGTGAGTGGTGAAATTAGAGTTACAGGATCTGTAGATCACGAGCTTGCTAATATATATGACGTCACGGTTCTTGCCAGGGACAAAGGAACACCTTCCATGGAGGGTTCATGTAATATCAAAATAGAGATTGTTGATGTGAATGACAACACTCCTGTAATCAGCATCAATCTGGTTTCTTCTGTAATCTCTGAAGATGTGAATTCAGGCACTGTTGTTGCACTCATCAGAGTTAGAGATGAAGACACAGGGAAAAATGGTGAAGTGAATGTTCAGATCCCTTATGGGTTGCCTTTTAAGTTAAGTTCTTCATATAAGGGGCTCCTAACCTTACTGACCGATGGCTTTCTGGACAGAGAGGCTGTTGCTGAATATACCATTACCGTGACAGCAACAGATTTTGGTTCCCCACCCCGTTCTTCACAGGAATCCATTGTGCTACGTCTTTCAGATGTTAATGACAACCCCCCAGTCTTTTCACAGCCTTCCTATTCTGTGGACATAGCTGAAAACAATGCCCCAAATGCTCCACTTCTGTCCGTGTCTGCCTACGACCCAGATGTGGGTGAGAATTCGACAGTCTCTTTCTCAATATTGGAAAGCAAGGCTCTCAGCACCTCTGTGTCTTCATATGTCTATATAAATCCAGAGAGTGGCCAGATATATGCCATAAGAAAATTTGATTATGAGCAAATGAATGCATTTCAGATTGTGGTGCAGGTTATTGATAAGGGAACCCCGACTTTAAGCTCCAATGTCACAGTGCATGTTTTTATTAAAGATCAGAATGATCATCCACCTGTCCTTATATACCCTGCACTCCCATCTGGGGGAACATTGCAATTTATGGTACCAAGCACAGCTGGCACTGGACACCTAGTCAATCGCATAACCTTTTTGGATGGTGACAGTGGGCATAACGCTTGGTTATTTTATAGCCTCTCAGGGCCAGATGCAGGATTGTTTCACATTGGTGCTCATACTGGGGAGCTGCGTACGAGAGGTAAACTGGTCGCAGAGGACAACAAGTCTGTCTTTAGCCTTATAGTGATCGTAAAAGACAATGGCATGCCGTCTCTCTCTTCTAGTGTAGCGGTTAACATCACACTGTCTGAGAAAGCTTCATATGGCTCTACCGAACGCAGGTTTGCATCTAAAAAGCCAAGTGAGTCAGATCTCACCCTTTACCTTATAATTACTTTATCCTTCGTTATTGGCATCTCTGTCCTGACAATCATTGCTATTGTGGCACGCTGGCTCGGCCACCACGGTTACTGTTCATTCCTTATGCAAAAACTCGGTTTGAAGAACACAACACACGCACATCAACAGCATGACCTTCACCTGCAGCTTAATACAGACGGTCCAATCAGATTCATGGAGGTTGTGGACGCCTCCCAAGATTTTCGTAAACACACGTACACACCTGGCTTTTCCACCATCTCCAGCGATAGCGACTTTGTGTTTGTTAAAGCCCCACAAAGTACGCTAAGCATGCGACTTTCAAAAAGACTCTTCGCTCACTCACTCATGAAGGTGAGAAATAATGCATTTTAAATAAAAGACATTCAATAAATATGCAGCTAGAGCAAGTTATAAATACTTATCTGTGTGTGCATATTACTACTCTGTGTCAATTACTGCTGACTCTTGGACTATTTTGGGTATAGCTTTGGTCATTATGATTCATCTATACTATTCTATAATGCAAAGTTCCCAAGCTATTCTCATGGCCTGATGACAGACTTTTATGTGAATATAAGAAATCTTATACTAATGGATTCTGTTTAAATGCTTGAATTAAGTAAAATAGATGTGTGCAGTGTTTGGGGTTTACAAAGTACAAACAGTTGAATTTGGTTGTGGGTTATTCTTTCTATGAGGGTTTCGAATTCATATTTCATATTTTATTTGATACAGACCTGTGTGTATTCGCTACATGTACATTCACTCATGCAAGTCAGTAACATAATCGATCTATCTATTATTCACACGCTCTATCCCTTGACCTGTTTCCTACCTCACTACTTTCTTGTCCTCACTACTAAACCTCCTTTTTTCAAACAGCTCAGAGGACGCACAACGGACGAGTGTTTCGTTGTGCCGTGACACTGCCAATAACATACATTTGTGTTTCAGAATCACAGATCCACATGACGTCATGGAGGATTCAACAGCCTTTTGGTGCTTTTGGATGTTTGTGTTAACAAAATTTTGATAAAAGCTTTTTCTTACTATTTTCAGCAAAAGCCACCTAACCCTGACTGGAGGTTTCCCCCTAACCAGAGGCCCGGACCCAGTGGGTGAGTGTTCGGTTTAATTTAATTTATCTTTGCACAAATGCAGAAATATGTGTATGTAAATAATATACAGTTAGTTGGTCATTATTGCAAAATATATCAAAATATATAAATAGCTGACTTAGCATTACTTATCTTATTCAACAGCTAAATATCAAATAAATAAATATATACAGTACTGTACAAAAGTCTTATGCCACCATGCCACAATTATATTTGTTGTTTTTGCAATAATTATAGTGATCATATATAATTGTTTCTCAGTCTATTTAATGGAATACATCCAGAAAATACAGGAAATGTGTATGTAGTATTAAAACTGTATAAAAATGTAAATTGATGTGTCAAGTTTTTAGGGTAAACTCCCCTTCCACTTGAGCAATAGCAAGAAACTGCAGGATCTCTTAAACCCAAATAAAATTAAATCCTAATTTCTAATTTTAAAGAAACTCAAGATGTGTTTAGTGCCAAGAGAGGTCACACTAAACACAGATGATGCCTAAAGAAGGAAAATTTAATTTCTTATTTTTTTTGTACATATTTCCTGTATTTTTTGTTTGTATCTTAATAAAATAGATTGAATAAAATAAATATGGATGGACATTAAAACTTCTAAAACAACAAGTCTGGTGATGGTGGCCTAAGACTTTTGCACAGTACTGTATATGACCAGTGGTGGCTGGTGACTTCTTCCGAGGGGCGCAAATTCAAAATATGTGTTTTTGGATTGTCATGTGTGTTGCTTGTCATGTCAAAATACAGATTTGTTGCGTCGTGTGAGCCATGTGCATCATGTGTCTTGTCAAAATACATGCCTGCTGCACGTGTGTTGAAAAGGTTTATGATAAAAAAGACGCTCACGTTCACAAAATACTCAACAGACACTAATTTAACAGTAAACTCTGATTACACATGAGATTAAGCGATTATCTGGCAAACGCGAGCGTCTCTTTTATCATGGACCCCTTCGACGCATGTGCAGGCTAGTGTTTTGACGGGACGCATGATGCACATGGTTCACATGATGCAACGAACACATATTTTTACATGACAAGTCACACCGCCACTGTATATGACCATGAATTATTATCTAAAGTTAACAATAATATTATCTAAAGTTAACAATAATATACTTAGTCCATTATAATGCAGCAAACAGTCAGCTATGCAACAATAATAATTTATGTATTGTTGCCTTGAGTGATTTAAAAACTGAAAATTAATACCGCATCTCTCCTAGGGCATTTTTTATACAATTGGAGACACAAGATGCATCAGATATCTAACATATACTAGAATACATACAATTTATTTTAAACACTTCAAATATGGTGAAGGGCAGACCAGTTACTGTACCTGTATAAGCAATCGATCATACAGCCTAGATTTTGATGATGAATGTCTACTGATCTTAGTGTTCAAAATCAAGAATTTTAGGAAAGCACTCAAATAAATGTAAACTTTCATGCTTAGATTGTACCTCTCAGGTTTTAATACCAAACATTCATTTCGAAATACCTACATTTGATTTAACTTACCAACAGATAAACAAATAGTGAGACGCAACAGCAAATTTATATGTGATCCCAAGATTCTAACTTTAAGGAGAAACAACGATCATCTCACCCATCTACTATGTTCTGGTTAGTCTCGTCCCGAATGGACGCAGGGTGCTTGAGTGACGGCTGCATGCTCCTGTGCTTATGTTTCAGTCAACACAGGTTCCACACCCTGCAGCAGAGATGGACTCCATACGAGAAGTCCAGGTAGAGTGAAGGAGAGGACTAGTGTGGTAGAGCTTGGCATCATCTGGTGTAGCTTTCTAGTATAATGTTGTGTTAAGGTCTTTTAAAATACATGTTCTGCAGCTTCCAGCGACATGCTGTCCAGCGTGTTCCCGAGTGCGTCAACACATATAAATGTGAACATAAATTACGTGCAGTTCATTTCAGGACAAGACGTTTGGATGTTTGTGTATCGCTGAGAGCTGTTTGTTGCATCTCGCTCTGCAGGTTGTCGTTGCGTTGTGTTTACCTGTGCTTAGTAAATACGTTTTAGTTGTTTGTTTGAATTTGATTTATTTTGGCTTTGTAGAGCCAAGTCTGTGAAGTCTGTCCCCTTACAGATAGAGGAAAAACTTTTCCCTTATGTATGGACTTAGTATGTAATGAGTCTGTTTGGCAGTAAAACCTTAGGCTTCTTTATGTATTACAGCAAAGTTAGTAAGTTAGTATTTTGATTTTATCAAGGGGCAAAGCGTTCATTAAGTGTGTGGTCTTGCCACGTGGTGTAATCTGACAAAACGCTTCCATATTCCAGTCTGCTTGGCTGTCTGTTTACACCACGGTAAAACTCTGCTCTGTCCAACCCAAGCCTTCATTTTCTGACTGCACTGCATCGTCCTGCCGTGCCCTCTCACACAAAATGGCCGTCTTAGCTAATGAAGCAGACATGTTTATGCTTGCAAACCTGATGGCAGAATGATGCAGAGAGAGAGAGAAAATGAGGCGAAGTGTTACGCAAATGCGAAGCTGTCTGTCTGTGTGCGTAGTGTGAGTCACTAACCCCCTCTTTTTTGTATAGGGCTGGAGCCCATCCTGATGGTGCAGGTCCCGGCGCTGGTGTCATAGCTGGAACAGGACCGTGGCCCAACCCCCCTACCGAAGCCGAACAGCTTCAGGCTTTGATGGCTGCAGCGAACGGTAAATCTCACTTCATGATTTCCCAACCAAGACCTGTTTATTTTCTTCCTCGCTATCACTCCATCTGTTTTATGACTGCTGCGCTTCTGTGCATCGGCATCCCCCACCCTCTGCAGTAGGATGAAGAAATTCAATAGTTAGTTTTGTTTTGCATTGTTGCAAAGCAGCTTTACAGTAAAATATATTAGCATGGTCAGTACAGACATATGTAAGGAACCATAAAGAAAACAACAGTCTGTAGGTCTGCATTTGAACCATCATATAGCATTATAGCATGATCACCTGTATTTATCTTTTCATCAAATGTAGGCTATATATTAGCAATACTTACACATTGTCAGAAATAAAGGTACAAAACTGTTTCTGTTTGGTACCTTTACATGAATAAAAAACAGAATACAATTTTGGGTAGATTACCATACCTTTAGGACCTACATTGTTAGAAAAAAGTCAAAATATGTACCCTAGCTTTCAGTGGGGCAGCACCCTTTACGAAGGTAAAAGGTATGGACCATTAGGTACATATATGTAAACATTTAGTACCAATATGTACATTTGAAATACTAATATGTATTTTTGAGGTAGGCTACTAATAAGCTCTCTTTGATCCCAACATGTACCTCTGAGGTACTAAAATGAAATCCTTAGGTGCAAAGCTGTACTTTTTGAAAGGGTACAGCCCCAGTGACAGAAAAGGTACAGTTTTGTAACTTTATTTCTGAGAGTTCAATGTACAATCTTAAAAATAAAGACGCTGAAAAAGTTCTTCACTGCGATGCTATTCGTGAATATCAGCTGACGACACTCACATCTCAAACTTGTCTGCCGCCATTTTGAGTAGCAAAAGAACTAGAAACTATGCCTCCAATATGTTGTGAGCATCAACATTTCTATTTTTACAACACTAAGAAGGCTCGACACAACATGATACTTTGCCCAAAGTATCACCTGTGTCTCTACACATGAACCTGAGCATTGAGAACATTGTTTGTGAACACAGTGTTTACTAAAAAGAAAGTTTTGAACAATTGACTTTGGCTGTTTTGGTGTCCGCTCGCCGCCATCTTGCCAGTCAAGATGTATCAATCTCTGAATGCGACGTAAGGAGGGAGAGTAAAGATGGATAGCTCCTAAAGCATAGTTCCATATAAATGCACATATAATTTGTTGTTTTGTCGCAAGTGAAAAACAATATTGACCTTCTAGTTCAAAAAGGAGCCTCATATGAGATTAATTCATTCGCATTCGGAAATCGATTCTTTATGTCTGGCAAAGATGACGGCGCAGACACCTTAGCCAAAGTCAGTTATTCAAAACCTTTCTTTTTAGTAAACTCTGTGTACACAAACAATGTTTTCAATGCTCGCGTTCATGTGTGGAGATCCAGGTGAGCAAAGTTTCATGTTGTGTTGTGCCTTCTTAGTGTTATAAAAATAGTGGTAGTTCGGTAGCAGCAGACAGCAGCTGGAAGAACGCATCAGGGATCGAGTAGGCATCACACCCTAACCACAATATTTTTTTTAAGTAGCATTTCTTTTAATGACAGGCTTTAATGTTGTCTTTCGTAGCCATTTGCCTTATCCGTAAGAATCATAGACAGTAAAAGATAAGAAATCCGTAAATCGTAGCAAGCTAGCCAATGCTTGTCAGTAGCCTACTGGTACTCGGTACTCAAGATGGTGGCAGTAAGCTAAAAAAAAATGACTGATAATCATCTATAGAAGACAAATTGTTGTTTCCATTTAACAAGTTAAAAGTTTTTAGTGAAATAATTTTTTAAATCTAAAGAACCACTTTACTACAAAGAACCTTACAGTGTAACAGAACAATTCTTCAGATGTTAAATGTTCTCTATGGAAGTCGTTCTCTGATTGGTTGAGGAAAGGGTGTGTCGCATTCTTTAACGGTATACCTCAAAACATCACAAAGCCGAAAAGTATGCGTAGTTCATGGCATAAAGTATTTAAAAGACATCCAAGATTATTGCTTGATCCAATTAGAGGAATCTAAAAGAGAGATTTTACACGTTTGCAAATGTTACTTCAGAGACATTCATGAATGAATGAATTATTTACTGGTTTCTTATTGTGGCAACATTTCAAAGCAAACATAATTGGATGCTTTATGTGTCAGTCATATGGTCTCTTGGATGTTACTTGGTCACTTCAAAGTGGCAATGGTTCCTAGACCATTAGTATGAAGGTCTGGCTAAGCGAGACAAGCTCTTTTATTTATAAGAATGCGCAATGAAATGAAATCTGGTCTATATTAGGGGTGGGCCGATAACACTTTTTCATGTCTGATACCGATACCACAACATTGAGTATCTGTCGATACCGATACCGATACAATACCACCTATATCGCCTTTTTAATCAATTAAGCTGCAAATAACACATTTGTTAGCCCTACAAAAAGAATCATGATTAATCAGATCTACAGAACTCAAACGTTTTACTGTGCAATAAATGACTGTGCAAATTCAAGACTCAATTAAACATTTTGCAATACTGCTGCTTCATTTTTATTTAAATGTTTCAAACAGACTAGTAGCAACATTTTTAGTTAGTCAGCACAAATTTTTCTAAATTAAATTTAAGGTGTAACTTTGTGCAAATACATGTTGCTCCGCAAGTTCCGCTTTACGCAAAGTTGCAATAACAGTTAAGGTTTGTGTTGGTATCAGATCAGATTGTACTCCCCGACCTCTACAATATTCGATCCGTCCATTTTTGCCAATATCGGACTAATACCGATACTGAATATCGGATCGGCCCACCCCTAGTCTATATAGACTGCATGTTTATAAGATAAAAATAAAAATATAATGTAAAGCTTAAAAAATAGTATAAGGTAGCTCTAAAAATTGAAAACTAAAATATATCTACACAAGCTAATTTTCTGGTTAAGATGATAAAGCAACAAAATGGGGGACAAGCTATACCTGTCTTTTAGCAGTAAGGCTTGTGCATATGCCTGAACCACCAAGGTCAGATTTTGAAGTCTGTTAGTAACCGGATGATACAGGAAGCTCAAGCGAGAAGCTACAATAGATCTCAGTCATTGACTGATACAGAGTCGACCTAATTGAATATAAAGACACACAGGAGCCTTTCTGCATCTTACCAGCTGCAGCTGGAATGACAGCTCTGTGCTGCGGCTCTTCGTCTCTGTATAACAGGAACATTATCTTTCTATTAAACACAATCTCTATAGAGTTTATCACAGAGAGTTTATTTACAGATAACTGTTTATTTAGTAACACAATGCATAATAAGACTAAATGTTTTGTTGTATACATTTATTCCAGGATCTGATATGTTATTTATTGTGTGGTGCTGAAATAAACTGCCCACGATGTGAACTCATTGTGAATTTGTGGAAATGCTTTTAGTATGCTTTATCAGCATTTGTGTTTTATTGATTATGTCAGAAATTATAAAAAAAAAAAGAACAATGAATATATCGTGCATTCCTATGCCGTTCTTGTCGGAGCGGTGCTGAGTATGTAATTTGTGTCGATGTTACGCCATACATAATGTACGGGGGGATGGGGAGCAGAAGCGGTTTACTGAAGAAGCTGCAATGCAGTACTAGAGCGACTGTGCTATAAGAAACGGATGTAACCCTGTATTCTCTCCCTCTTTTATCTCCCACCTTTCTATTTCTACTTCTACTCTTTCCTTCTTTTTCTCATGCTGTCCTATTTCTGTCAGAAGCAAGTGAAGCCACGGCGACTTTGGGCCCTCGCTACAACCCACAGTACGGCCCGGACTACCGCCAGAACGTCTACATTCCGGGCAGTACCGCCACCCTTACTGCCAACCCTCAGCAGCAGGTACTCCAGCAGGCGCTACCCCCTCCCCAAGCCCTGCCCCCCACCGAAGCCCCCAAAGCAGCTCAGACACCGGCCAGCAAGAAGAAGCCCACCAAGAAAGACAAGAAATAAGACAAGAAGGAAATGCCCAGAGGATTTCTCCTTTAAATATGTGTGTTTATTCACAAGCTTCGTAAAAAAATCATAAGTTTAAAAATAACGTTCATGTCGGTGTGGATCTTATTTGTTTGGTTGTTGTTAGAGCTCCCATTCTTCTGAAATCAGTGTGTTTTTGATCTCACTATGGTATTATTGATCAATAACCCAAGATGAGGGATTTTAGAGCATTTGTTGTCCTTGTTAAAATGAGTTGGCGATTGACAGGCAAAGCGGTAATATGTTCAGGTCCTATTAGTTCTATATAAGACAGAGAACTTTGTCCTGTAAATATAGCATTACTGCAAGAAAACACAACCACTTTACTTTTTAAATTAAAAAAAAATGTCATGTTTTGTGTCCTTTTTTTTAAAGCAAAGTAGATGCTTCTAGTGTGTACAATAATGAAACGCTGTTAGGCTTTTTATAATGTGCCACAACCAAGTCCCAGACTGAATAATAAGAGTATTGAGCTAAACTATGCAGTGGAAAGACGTACTACGAATCAAGGGGACACACTAAAGTATATCAAGATTGTTTTTTAGAGTAAGACAATGCATTAATGTAACACCAAAAGGTGAGATATTGACTGATGGCATGGTATTTAAAAACAGATTCAGTCTTCTTATTAACTTCCTAGTAGCCAGCTAGTAAATCAGAGCTGAATGTTAGGTTAACATAGTTGAACTATTCATTGTTTTTATTTACTTGCTATTGTGTGGTATATGAATCCTTTAGAAATGCATCAGGTAAGTGTTTTTAAACCTTGAAAAAGATGAGGATCATTTTGTTTTGTTTAAACATTAAAGATGAGGATCAGTGAGATCTTTGCAATCTGACTTGTAAATGGATTGAGATGATAAACAAATAGCACATTGCGACGAGAGCTGGCACCTTGATTTTATGACATGCTGAAATGACCACAATGCTTACCTAACTTGCGTACATACTGTACTTGAATGGATGTTTGATCGTAAAAGGATTCATTGTTCGACACCATCATCACCATAGTGTATATAAAATATGTAACCTGCCTGTACAAACGTTAGAGCCACGAGTGCTGGCTATTACAGGAATGTTTCAGTATTTTTAAAGAAAAAGCAACAAAAAAGACAATAGAAAAAGATAGTGTAGTGCTGTAGAAGAAAACCCAAGATCATTGACTAACCAAACTGTAAATACAACTTCAAACTTCTAAAGACACGCAGTTGTAGCTTATGGCTTGTGAAGTATGTGCATATTTTTGTGTTATTCTTCATTTCCTTTTTTCCAATCACCTAAACTTTGAAAAATAACAGATGATGCTTACTGTTTGTAGTATCAACACATCTAACTGTACTTTTCTGTGCTTGTAATTCCAATCAATCAATTATGATAGTGGAATGCCACCCCTGTCTGTTTGACTATGAATATCTATCTCTATCTATATATAAATGTCTGTCTGCTGCTTGGCTACCTTTCTGTATTTGATTGTGATTCTTTTCAAGCGATGCTTAGCACCTCATGTTACATTATTATTTTATATGCTAATATTTATATTGCTGTTGATTTATGTTTGTTTCTTTATTATTGGAACACTTACATTTTAAATAAAATTTTGTCAGAACTCACAGTCGTGGTGAACTGAAGTCATTGCTTTATTGTTAATTCTGTAGAAATGATGAATAGATTATGCATTGGGTCATTATTAGGAATTCATGGGATTTACTAGTCATAATTAATAGGATATATAATTGAAATACTTGAAATTTACCAGTAGGTTAAGCATAAAGCTAGCATTAGACTTCAACAAATTGTTCACAGTACATAAATCTTTCTGTGTCCGCAATCCAGAGCAATGCACATCATCTACTGCTATTTTTTTCCCTAAAATGAAATCTAAATGTGCTAATCTGCAGCTTTCAAACACATGACTCATTTTAAACGTCATTTTGATTCATCCCAGAAGGAACGTTGGTGTCAGAATGAGATTTAGAAAGTAGGACGTTGTCTCAGGCACCCACATTAGAGGCATGCAGAAACACTCCAAATGAAGCATTTTGTGTGCATAAATAAGAATTGGATAAACATGAGACACACTTGATCATAATTTCATCTAATCATATAAAAAAATCACACAATAAAACTGAAATATGTATTTACCATTTAAAGGCAGTAGCCTGACCTAACATTTATTTGTACAGAAACATTTTTTACAGAAACAACTTACTCTCAATCATGATCTCAATTTCAGCTTCAAAAGTCACACACTGACTTACCAGCTGCTATGTGACCCTATATTAGTAATAGCCAACAATATATTGTATGGGTAAAACTCTCAAAATTATCTATTTTTTATTCCAAAAATCATTAGGATATCAAGTAAAACTCACGTTCCATGAAGATATTTGATACATTACAACGTAAATATACAAAAAATCTTACTATCATTTGTAATATGGGTGCAACATTATCTCATGGAAAGTCATGTTATAGTCACGAAAAATTTGATTAATATATCCATGTCCATGACACAAAATTAATTTCTATAAATTGTTTATTGTGTCCGTGGCACGACTTCCTTTTTCATGTCATTTTATTTATTGGTTTTTCCTATTTTTAAATCATTATTTTTAAATATATGTTTTTTCTTCTGCTTTTAAGACTATTCTCACCTGGAGTTGGGGTTAGAGTTGGGGTTTGGGGAAAGTATGTCTAAAAATGTAACAGAAAGTGATTCTAACCCCAACCCCAAGCAACAATGGTAAGAAAATAGAAAAAAACTATGAGAAAACAATACATAAAATGAAACGAAACGAAAAAGAAAGTCGTGCAATGGAACCGAGAAACTATTTATAGAAATTCTCGTGACACGAAAAAGACTTTCGTGCTCAAGGCACCAAAAAGCTGAATTTCATGGCATGGATACAAATAAATAAATTTAATTTTTCGTGACTATAACACGACTTTCCATATGTAAGGACTTCATTGGACCACTTTAATAGTGATTTTATTCAATATTTAGATTTTTCTGCACCCTTAGATTCCAGATTTTTGGCCAGTTCCTAACAAACCATACACCAATGGAGAGCCTGTTTATTCAGCTTTCAGATAATGCATAAATCTCAATTTCAAATTGACCCTTAAAGGGAAAGTTCACCCAAAAATCACCCTCATGTCGTTCCAAACTCTTAAGACCTCCGTTCGTCTTCAGACCACAGTTTAAGATGTTTTAGATTTAGTCCGAAAACTTGTTGACCCTTCATTGAAAAACTAAGTACGGTATACTGTCCATGTCCAGAAAGGTAATAAAACATCATCAAAGTAGTCCATGTGACATCAGTGGGTCAGTTAAAATGTGTTAAAGCATCGAAAACACATTTTTGGTTCAAAAAGAACAAAAATTACGACTTTATTCAGCATTGTCTTCTCTTCCGCGGATGACGTACGACGTGGCTGACGTGTTATCTGGTGCGCCCCAGCTCCAGGCTTCGTTTACAGTCTGAGGGAGACGCACGCTGTAAGTTTGACAAAAAAACACTTCGCAAACATGTCTAAGGATAGCACGTCATCCGCGTCACTGCAGTTACGTGACTTTAGTCTCGTGCATGCGCTTCACAATAGACGCGAAGGAGAAGACAATGTTGAATAAAGTCATAATTTTTGGACCAAAATGTATTTTCGATGCTTTAACACATTCTGGCTGGCCCACTGATGTCACATGGACTACTTTGGTGATGTTTTTATTCCCCTTTCTGGACATGGACAGTATACCGTGCATAGATTTTGAATGAAGGTTCAGCAAGCTCTCGGACTAAATATAAAACATCTTAAACTGTATTCTGAAGATGAACGGAGGTCTTACGAGTTTGGAATGACATGAGGGTGTGTCATTAATGACATTATTTTCATTTTGGGGTGAACTATCCCTTTAAGACTGGTTTTGTGGTCCAGGGTCACATATAACAACATGTATTCGATTCTTATGGACGAAGTGCCCGCCCCGCACAAAATCGTAGCTTTCTGATTGCTAAAGTGATTGCACTGAGCAAGCTGACTCGCCACCGACGTTAGGTTTTGCAAAGCATTTCTAAAGTGAAACTCAAGGTTATGTGCTCTTTAATTCGCTTACACACTCACATTATAGATTGTTTATAGAGTGAAGCTGAGAACAGTGTCAAATTAGATGAGCCACTTAAAGCCTTAACCCTCCATTTTATTAAAGCAGAGCGGCTGCTCTCACCGAAGCTATTTCCTCTTTTCCACAAAATGGCAGACACACCACAACTGCAGTGGTTGCCTTGGTGATGAGAGAAAGGCTCCAATATTCTGTGAAACAGCAGCATCTTAGTCACTCAGTCAGGTGAAATGCATACAATAGCCCAGCTGCTGGCACACAAACACTGACCTAAAACAAACATGGTCATATATAATTGTTTATGATGTGCCCTATTTAAACATTTCAAATGCATAGGAAACTCACGTCTTCATATAGCTCTGAAATATACATCATGTTTTATAAGCGCATAAGATGCTGATACAGTATCACGCAGCAGAGAAATGACTCAGAGAGGCTACAGCTGGATTAGAGGTCATACGAACGACTTTCTATTAACTGTAAATTCTCAGTATAAGCCTACATTTAGCATCATCAGACGGTCAGATATCCCAAGCAGCAGATGTTTCAATCCTAAATTCTCAATTTCCGCTTAGCCATAGATTATGCAGCTGTCTGTATCCACCATACACACCAAGTTGCTTAAAGAACCAATCACTGCTGCTGTCTGACCTCAAACTAAATTTACATAGAGTAATATTTTTAGGAAAAATGGGAAGATAAAGAGCAATTTCATGCAAATGTCAACCTTGAATAAATGAAACTGAAGTTTTTAACCATACTGTTATCTTTGGTGGTTTAAATACACATGCAAGGTCTCGGTTTACATTTTTTAAATATTTTTTATTATTATTTATAAGTATAGATTTCAAAATGGCCACATCCATAACAAAGACATGTCACATTTCTAATGCAGTTTTTCTTTATAAATCCACACACGCAATTTAAAATAAAATTTTGTGAAGAGTCGTTCCTTCTGCATGCTTGTGCATTTTTATTCACAGAATTCTTACAAAGTATGTCTCCCAAAAAAATGTCGTTTTTTGTCACATCCATAACAAAAGTATAATTCCCTTATCTAAAACAGAAAACAAATGCATGGGTGATTCTCACGAAAACTTGGTTTTAAAAATGTCAAGCATGAAAATGTAAAAATTGCTTAAATTGACTTTTTTTTCCCACCAGACATTGAAAAACAAAGTCTGGAGTAAATGGGAACATTAATTTAAAAACTTTTACTTATCATTTAACACTTTTGTAACATAATTAAAAAAAATTAGTCCTAAAAAATCTCATTACCGCAACAGTCAGAAAACATCAACACTGACATTTTTTCAAAATGACATGACAAACCTGAAAGAACATAATTTGGAGATTCTGCACATGCATTTAAAATTAAAGTATTATGCTTCAATTAATTTAATTAACATTTAATAAGCATCTGTTGCGGTAATGATAATCAAAATGTCGTGTAAGCATTCTGACAAGACAATATTTCAAATTAACTGTAAAAAAATGATCTTACCTGGTAGCCATCTTGAAGTAACTGGTCCATGTGCTTGGTCACTCAAAATCAAACTTTTTAAAAATTGTGTATGTGTGCTTGAACTGTTCTCAAAAAGTGTTGCGGAGGATGAGAACATCAGGCATGGACACATAATTTTCCTAATTTTTCTTCATTATTATTATACATATTCACTAAATATTTTTTCTGTCATCTAAAGTAGTCTAGCAAAACATCCATTTTTTTTTCTTAATATTTTTGTGTTAATTTGATTAAATTATAACATAACGCATGTTCAAACACAGCCGGACACATTGCGGTAATGAGAATTTCAGCAGAAAATGAGATAAAATTTACAATTATAAATTCTTATGTTGAAATCACACATTGTGCAAGGTAGAACACAGTATTGTGTTAATTCTGATGCTTTTTAATGTTACTATATTACACATTTTAAAGCTAAAATCATTAGTGCTGTGGTGTTTCAATGGTTTCGTGAGAATCACCCGCATAGATTAAATTACATTGATGTCTGGACTCTATCATTAGGTTAATGAAAACATAAAAAGATGGTACAATATATTGGTAATAAAACATTCTCTGATAAATTTAATTCAGATTTTGACTGTTAATGTCACATCCATAATGCTGGATTTGCTCTAAACAGTTTCATTTGGTTCTTCACACAAAGCTATGAGTGGTTCAAAGGACGTCAGAAGCTTTGCATTTCCTTATCATTGATTTATATCCGGCAACATTTCAATGGCCTCATTTATGCGGTTCAATCACAGCTGCCAGTTAACCGGCATAAATAAGGTCATTGATCAGAGCCTGTGGACCTGCACACAGGCATCCCATGCAGGGCAGATGGTCTTTTCAGCTGTCATTACATTGAGCCACTGGTCATTCCATCAGTGAAAGGTCAGTTCATTTTATTACCGCATCCAATTTATTTGTAAAAGATCAACCAACTAGTGACTGTCAAGTAATCAGGCGTCTTCGTACAATTAAATCCATCTATAAAAGGATCTATATAAACATACAGTAACTTGATCACTGTCTTGTGGCCTTAGTAATGTATTTTTAATGCTTTGGGCACTAATTTGCTCACAAAACCTGCAGACAGGGTGGTTTGTGTTTCTGGAAACAGATTTGTTGCTTTGTGAGGCAGCACTGAAGTCATTCAGAGAGAAAACGGGAGAGAGGGAGTATTTCTGCCAGAATAAAAAGACTCCATCTGCCAGGCGAACAAGCATCCGCACCCCACCCCCCAACTCCATTACCTCCCCCCACGCTGCTCAGACAGAGCGAATATAGAGTCTGCAGCCTACAAAAAAACCTCTGCAGCTGCCGTCGTCATGGAAACAAGGCTGTCGGCAGAGCCCTCCCATCCTCACAGGGGTAACACGGAAGGTTTTGAGCATCCAAATATGACATTTTGGAAAAAGGAGAAGAAAAGAATACGGAAATCTTTCTTTTTATTTAGTCATTAGGTTGATGTGTTAAAAAGCCAATTAAACTCACTTATGGTAATGTGAAGAAATGTGCTAGTGAAACAAGATAAAAGAGAGCACGAGAAACTAGTTTTGAGCCATTAAGGTTCAAAATGAAATTATATTTATACACTACATACATGCAAAAAAAATATATTGATAAATACACACATATACATACAACCAGTTTGTCACTAAAAATAAAAAAGTAGGCAAAGACTCTTTTCCTTCCTTAAGACATGCCTGCATATTGCAAAGAGTGTGAAAAAATCATGAACTCCTAAGAAAAGCAACACTTCATTGCCCTACTTAACAGGACCAAAGGGATGCAACATGACGTCACCTTTCCCACCAAACCCCCACCTGCATCTCTCTTCCAGTCCTTTATATCTACCTCCTCCTCTTACTGCATCCAAAAAAATGTCATTTCCTTTTTTGCTTTACATTGTGTCTTTTAAAGCTCGTCTATATTTATAGATTCTTGTCACTGCAGCGGGTCCTTGTCCTCTATAATATTCATGAACCGCAGAGGATCTGCAGAGCGTGGGTTCATAAAGCCTGTCCCCCACTTCCATCTGCCACGGCCGTTTCCATGGCAACCTCGCATCCCTAAATCTAGATGCCGATCTGCGTTTCACAACCGCAGGCTCGCAACCTTCACCCACCTGTGCAGCAGCTGTGTGCATTTTGCGGGCCATTGGAGTAATACTAGCACTAAAAATAATTGTAAACATCCTGTGTATCAATCTACTATATATTTCTCTCTGATTCAAGTCTGTATTGCTTTTCTGCCAAAACTATCATGTTTAAAGCTGCACAGTGTGTCATCGCTGTAAGAAGATTATTGTTATCTCCTCCTTATCCACCCTATACAGAAATAAAGTCCTTGTGCTCTTATTTACTATGCATTTAAGGCACTTACTATGAACTGAATTGTGATCTTACGTGTTTGTTAGTTTTTTTTAGTATATATTGAAATAATGTATGATGGGATGTACATGCTTTAACAAACATGCGACCGCACACACAGACTGGGGAAGAGGAACCTCATCATGAACAAGGAGCAAGGTAACCATGGCAACAGACAAAGAATGGATGACGACATTTTGTAGGGTGAACGGTGGAGGAAAAATTTATACATTGAGATGACAATGTAGATTAAAATAAAGCTACAACACTTGCATGGATCTAAATTTAAGAAGATCATAAGTGATCATAAGTAAAAAAACAGCCTTGGGTCAAAAAGAGACGAGCCCAGCCGTTGGGTTAAAGTAACCCAAAAAATATTCATATTTGACCCAACAATAGGTTAAAACAACCCAGCATAGGTTAAATTACAACCTAAGGGGCTGGGTTCATCCCTTTTTGATCCAATCCTGGGTTGAAAATAACACAAAGTGTAGTATATAAACTATTATACTTTTAGATATTATAAATGTCTAATACACCGTGCCATGCACTCTTTCAGTCATATTAACATAAAGTGTGTCATTCTTTGATATACTCACTGAATGTATTTTTTTTATAACGACAGAATAAGCAGCTGTAAGCGGATGAGTGTGGGCAGTGCTGAAGAGGCAACAGTAATTCAGCGAATAATCATTCAGTGGTCACTAGAGAAATGTGTTGTTTGTGTATGGCCTCCCCCTCCCTGACTATAGCCCAATTGTTCCTCCATGCCGTCTGCCACACTGATGTAGGTCGGGCGACTGACTGGTCTGCTGTCACAGTTCAACAAGCTAGCAAAGAGGATGAGACAAACTACTCTACTGTAAGCTAGTACTGTCAGTAAGTAAGCGCTTATAGAGTCAGAAGTACACATACGAATGTACTAGGTTGACTCCCTCCCACCCCTAGCAATATATCTGCACTGACCCACCTCATCATCACATCAATCACATCATCCCTGACTATGTCCATGAAATCTGCCCCAGATGTTTTTTTGGAAAGAGATTCATCCCTGAATCATACTTGTAGGAGGTAAGGTTGTGAATTTCCTTACATAACATCAAAGAAAACATATCATGTCACACATAAATGGAAATGTTATCATGTTCTGCTGGTGATTCATTGTTAGCCATAATACAGTTCATGCAATCTGGATAGCAAGGCCAGAAATAAAAGATAACATTTGGAGGGTCAAATGTGTTGTTATTTTACCTATGGGTTGTTTCAACTTAAAATTCTGGGTTGTTTTAACCCATTGTTGGGTCAAATATAAAAAATCTGGGTTTATTTAAACCAATGGCTGGGCTCGTCTCTTTTTGACCCAATGCTGGGTTGAAAATTACCCAGGATTTTTATCACCTTTCTAGCCATTTGCTTTCAACCAGGTGTTAAATGATCTTTGCGATTAAGGCAGTTACTTTCGTCTTTAAACAAGTGACTTTGTTGCTAATAACATCAAAACATGCCTGCATGGCTTGTTCAATAAAGACTAAGGCTGTTGTCTCATCTTCAGCCTTCCCCATATTTCGCTGTAAACATGAAGTGATGATGAAGTAGTCGACGCCATTTTGTACGGTTAGCCTAAAGCTAATTGAGTTGTGACAGACTGACAGATGAAGGGCAGGGTGATGAGATAAGACGTCTCTCTTTCTCTCTCTCTCTCTCTCTCTCTCTCGCTCTCGTTCTGCTCTAAACATCCATGGAAGTGTGATTCCACACTGTACACGATTTACACACAGCCATGTAATCTCAGCGTATGTTTTAGATTGCGCTCATAAAGGCTAATGAGGGTGACTGTAGTTTAACACGGATGAAGACATCTCATTCTGCAGATTAGACTGGACTTCTATGCTTATCACAGAAGATTAAAGCACTATCTAGCTATCCATCTACCTATCCATCATCCATCTGGGTGTTGCTTTTTCCTACATGAGTTGTTTTACCTGGAGACTCGCATACACCTCCAATCAGCTTTGACTTGCATCGAGTTCTTAAAGCTGATTGGTTGTCTGTGCCCTTGGGCAGAATAATGCGTTTAAGTGTGGGACGGCAGTTTAGAGGAGACGGTCTGATCTAGCTGTGACCTCAGGCATGTGATGATTAACCATCTTATTATTTTTCCAAAAGAGCTAAATGCAAAACATGCCTGTTCTAATATTACACAATGAGCACACACACACTGTCTGAATATTGTATTTTATCCACAGCTGTGTCATGTATTTTAATTGCTTATGAATTCATCTTCCTTTTATTAAGCTGCATCTATTAATTTTGTAATCAAAGAATCTCCTTATTGAGTTTTTCATAACTAGTGAAGTCCACATTTTATATCCAAGGTGTATTTGAGGTCCAGGAGGCTTTAAAGATTTTATTCAGATTATTGCGTGTGCCAAAATTTCTCCAGTCATGCAGAAATTCATCAGACCTAATTTCACCTCAGCCCAAAGATAACTTATTGAAGACTGTAAAGTGTTACTGAATAAAACTATACTATAAAAAAATGTCATTCAAATATTTAAGATGTTGCATGCAACAAAAAATTTAGCACAAACATTAGCACAAATTGGGGGCAAGTAAGTAAAAATATTTATTGCCATGCATGCTCGAAATGCTCAAACCTCTCATCCCTCACACACATTTGACCGTCCTGAGGTTGAACTTCGAACTGCACGTGCTAAAAAAAAACACAAAGAAAACAAACCGCTGATCTGATCTGTGTTAATCTCAGAGATGGAGGATTAACAGAGCTCATCCCTGCAGAGGAACACATGGTGTCACACTATGATTAAACAGCGAACGCCCCTGCTGTTAACACACCATGATTCTGACAGAGACCGCAGGTCTGAAATTTGCTGACAGCACATTTGATAACATTTTACAATAAGGATCCATTTGTTAACATCAGTTAAGTACAGTATAGTTACATTTGTAGCTAACAATAAACAATACGTCTACAGTATTATGTTAATGTACATTTACTAAAATATTCTTTGAGTCAAATATTGTAGCTGTTAACCTTACATAATTCACAAATTAACTAACATTAACAAACTATTGTATATGTAGTAGAAACTAATATTTTATATATTATTAAATACATTTAACATACTGTAATATACATTATAGCTTAACTAATATTTATAAATGGATCCTTATAGTGAACTGCTACTGTTTATTATACAGTCTTTCATATCTGGATCAATACAGAGAGAAATTTATTAAAGGAGAGACAAAGAATAATCAGTAAGAGAAGAACGAGATATATTTTTATATATGGAGCTGCACAGCAGCCATTTTGGATTATTTAGGTCACAGATTCTGTCAGGGTGGGGTTGATTTCTGTAACCCTTGCAGAGCTGTGCTGTTTTTGCATGTTCAAAATGCAGGGTGGGAGCCAAGGAGAGAAGCCGGGAGGGCGAAAGAGAGTATTATTTCCAGTGAGCGAGTAATACAACCATTATAGGCAACTAAATGTTCGGCAATGTGAATTGAGACAGGGGCAACTGTAGTCAGATGTAAGTGTATGTCTTTGAAAGACTGCCAAGGTGAACAGACCAACTATACATCGCATTGCCAAAACTGTGAGAGCAAATGTCTAATTTAGGTCAGAATGACATTAACAAAATAGCAATCAGCTTATAATAAAAATGTGACTCATGTGTATGAGTACACAACAACACAAAAGAGAAAACGTGAAGATAATATAAAAAAAAGAATAGAAGAGACTGAATGGACAAAAGGGCACAAAATAAAAAAAATAAAGCTGATCATAGGTGCTGCTAACTAGTGTTGTTCATGTGCATTGCAAATTTTAAAAACACCATAATACATAAAAAATCTGCGTAATCCTACGTGCCTGAATGTTTGGGGTGGTGTGCACGTGCATGTGGTCACACTGTGTCATAAAGCAGAGATCTGTGCCGTCACCATCAATCCACTGCCTATATTTAGTCTATGCCCAGAGCATGAAGTGTGTTGTAAAGGCTGAAAGCACTAATAGACCATCTGCTCCCAAACAAACCCTGGACAAAAAGCCTGTAGTAGTAAGCATTACTTCGCTCTGTAGAAAGAAACAAGCAGGTTGCTTATGGCGCCATGCGTACTGCGGGAGAAAAATATAATACATTTAATGCCTCTAAAATTCACTAGAGAATCTATTCTGGGATATGACAGCGTTCAAACTCCATTAACACCATGTTCCTGTGAGGAACACTCTGGTAAAACACATGCAGCAAAAAATAAAAGCCCTAATTGAATTCTGTGCAAATGACCCAGTATAAAGTGAGTCAAGCTTCAATGCGCTTGAGGATAAAAACTTTAAATCGCTCCACTCTGAAGACACATATAGAGGAAAAAATGGATTAGGAAGCCAAAAATTATTTTAAAATTATTTTTAAATTATTAAATGTGCCAAAAAAGAGTAGGGATCTGAGTAAGGAGAAAATGTATCAATGTAAAAAAAATGCTGGGTTATTTTAAAACCAGCATTAAGTCAATCTTATACTGACCTTATATAGCCTACATCAGATTAGCCCTGGAGTAAAGGCTATTACTTTTACATATTGCTTTTACAAATAAATTTATGCGGAGATACACTGTAAAAAGTAAGTTGGATCAACAAAAAATATTCAATTGGAAACGTCTAAAAATGTTACTTTTTTTTCAAATTAAAGGTGTAGTGGAGGATTTTCTCGAATTTTAGAAAAGAACCGCCTTCTCCACTTTTTAAAAAAATGCAATTGTGCAACACTCCTGATTGACAACTAGGAGGACCAATAGTCTTGATGATCCACCCAGAAAAAGAAAATCCTCTGCAATACCTTTAAGTGAAAAAATGTTTAAAAAATATTTTTTCTTAAAGGGACACTCCACTTTTTTTTTAAATATATGCTTATTTGCCAGTTCCCCTTGAGTTAAACATTTGATTTTTACCATATTGGATTCCATTCAGCTGATCTCTGGGTCTGTCGGTACTACTTTTAGAATAGCTTAGCATGATCCATTCTATCTGATTAGACCATTCGCATCGTGCCCAAAAATAACCAAAGAGTTTTGCTATTTTTCCTATTTAAAACGCAATGATATTAAGCAGTGCCTGAAACAGTCCTCTTGGTAACTTTCAATAACAGGGGACTATTTTCGGGTACTGCGTCATATCATTGCACTTCTTGCAGCAATGTTACGGCAGCAAAGTCCTTGATTATTACGCCAGAATGAGAGTATAGTTCCTAGACATATCTGCCTAAAAAATCACAACTTTTAATTTTCCGTCAGTCTCAGGATACACAATGTAAAAACAGCGAGACAAGTTTTAAAACTCTTTGGTTATTTTTTGAGCACAATGCTAAGGGTTTAATCAGATTCAATGGATTATGCTAAGCTATGCTAAAAGTGGTACCGCCAGACCCGGAGATCGGCTGAATGGATTTTAAAACAGTAAAAATCAAATGTTTAACTCTAGCGGAGATGGAAAATGAGCATATGAAGAGTTTTGTTGCAAAACGAGATAAATCCATTTTTGTAATTGTTCAGAAATCTCGTTTTTTGGTTGTGCATTCCAATTAATATCAATTCAACTGCAGTTGGTTTGTTTTGAATTAAACCTTCATAACTCAAAAAATACAGCTAAGTAGCACTATAAAACAAAATAATAACATGATAACATAATAATAAACATGTTTTGACAAAAATGTAAAAAAATGGATTTATCTCGTTTTGCAACGAAACTCTTCAAATTTTCAAAAAAGAGTGTCCCTTTAAAGTGAGAAAATTTAAGTTTATAAAACTTTATTTTTAGGTGTGACCAGTTGAAGTACGTTTTTAAGTAGAGCCGCTTTCACTTTTTACAGTATAGTTAAAAAATTTTTTGTCATAAATTATAGAATTTTCTTTTTTAAGTGAACTGCTCCTTTAAATAGTTGTGTTTTAGTTTCATTTTCATGATAATTGTTATTTTGTGTTAAAGCTGTGCAGATGTCCCTTTATTGAGTGGTCTATAGCACTCTGGTATATGACCACAGCCATTATTCACTAACACACACACAAACAGGCTACATTCCAGGACAGAAGGCCAGACTCTGTGCGGTGGCACACGCTCTCCCTTTGTTCTCCAACACAAAGCTGAGGGAGAGAGAGAAATGGATCCCGCTTTTGTGAGAGAGAGGAAGTGTGTCTGGGAGGCTGTGGTGCCAAAGTAGAATATATTAACTTTTCACAGAACAGCCTGTTGCTGCATGAGACTATGCCTGCTAAACACACACACACACACACACGCATACTCACTCACAGAAAAAGAACAAGGATAAAGGGTGTCATACAAGGCATATTTGCAACATAAAAGTGATTTTGCTCATGTGCACAAATGGCTAAATGATCCTAACAAAGAGAAGGACTGGCAAGAAAACTTTGAATGAATGATGTCCATGCATAGATAAGTATTTGATATATCACCTCTACTAGCTTTAATAAAGAGTTTGCCCAAAATGAAAGCATACAACATGAGGTTAAGAATATAATAGGAGTATTTTAATTTACGGGTAAACTGCTTCTTTAATAGAGACTATAGAGAAGACATCCCCTAGTTTTAACAGTGTTGTCAAACTGCTCCTTGTCAGATCTTTTAGTCAGGTCTGTAACCCAATTTATTTCATCAGGCTCTGGTCGCCCCCTCATCTTGTCTGCCATCCAAATAAGTTAGTGAGACCACAAACAAAGTGATTAGAGATCACGTGACTGGACAGAAGCAATTCCTCTGATACTGTAAGGAAAACAGATGGCACATCCCTGACCTTCCCAAATGAGCTTGGCAGTGTATTATTTATCTGATACCCTTTACCCGTGTTACTCTTTTCCTTTGACAACATTCAATAACATGCTGCCTAAAAGTATAATTTTTTATTAAACAAAAGAAAATAGAAGCTTAGTCTATTATCAGGTATTAAAATATAAGCTACATTTTTATTTAACTTTATAAACATTTAGGGGTGGTTTCCCGGACAGGGATTAATTTAAACCAGGACTAGGCCTTAGTTTAAGTAGGAAATATAACTAGTTGTAACAAACATGCCGTACTACAAACATTACTCAAGTGCATTTTGATGCAAAACAAAGGGCACTGATGTCCGTGTAAGTTGTTTTTAGTTTGGACAGCTCTTGTATTTATTTTAGTCTAGGACTACCGGTAGTCTAATCCCTATCCCAGAAACCGGCTCATTATGTATTAATTTTTTTTTTACTGTTATCTTTTCTATTGTCATTTGACATACAAATACACACAAGGACACAAAGCGACTCACCTGCACAGTGAGACAAAGGAACTGCAAGTAGACTAATGGTTACATACAGTATCAGTCTGCTGCATCAAAAACATTTTTTAATAAATCTTTTAAAATGAATATTTCCTGCCAGTATCATAAAAAAGATAGAAATGCACTTTAAAACACTATAAAGGTGACATATATTATGGTAGCACGTGTGGCTATTTGCAGTTGTAGACAAAAAGCATTGTAAATCTACATTTATGATTATTAATTTCCTTTATCTTGCTTTTGACCATAAACATGTTTTTTCAGCATATCAAACACTCTTTTGCTAGAATGAATTACAAAAAAGAGCTATTATAACAAGTATTAAGCCTCCAGAAATATAATAATAAGTATGATTTGACTTATACATGACCATGAATTAAACAAATGTACATTTAGATTTTGAATCAACCTCATAACCTGGATAAAAGAATGATATATATATATTTTCCCTGCTTTGTACATCACTTTATCCTTTTCTCTATAGCAGATCACCGTCTGTGGCTACAATGACGTCATTCCCCTACTAACACACTTTAGGCAAATCCCCCCATCGAAATCTCATTGATGGTCTGTTCCAAATGATATCAGCAATTTCTTACTGCACTACAGATCTTACACCCCATCTAGTGGGCAACACCTGAGCTTTTTTATATCAGGCTCAAGAAGAACAATATTTTTATGTTTTCAAAATTATTAATTATAAATATTAACTATATTATATGTATTATTACTTACATTTCATATGACCCCTTTAAACATTTATTTATAAATCTGAATCTTAATTATTGTTTGTTTTTGAAAACAAATTTGCTATTTGTCAACTATTTGTTTTAACAAACAAAACAAAAATCCAACGTAGGTAAAGGTAACTGAAGCCTTTTAATTTTACTAAAACTAAAACTTTTACATTACTAATATAGGAACTACATAGCTGATTTAAAATATATATTGATTCATTTTACTTATTCTAACTGTTATAAATTCTCATTGTGATTCTACGTGGCCCCACAGACATGGATTTTGATATCTAACATTTGAACAGGTTGGATACTTTAAACAAAACTGATTCAAATCAAACAACAGCATCACCATCTGGTTGATCATCTCAAGTCACACAGCTCACAGTGCAGCTACTGTACAATACACCTTTTTCAACAACACTGACTACTGCAGGAGACACGGTCTTACTACAGCTGACCCACTAACACACATGTGACCACTCACACACACAACCATACAATAGTATACACACTTACTAATAATCCAGGATGCTTGCTCTTTACAAACCAACACTAACCTCTACTGGTAAGAGCAAGAAACTACATCTATGGTCCAACCTATTTTTTAAAAGTGGGAAAACACTCAAGCACCCCAGAGGTTTGTCACTAGCAATTCCAGAGAATGTTCTCAGTTTCCTTCCATCGTTCTTCTGGCCGGGAGTCATGCAGAGGATGGAAAACTCTGACTCAACAAATAGGGAAGAAGGAGAATCCTCCCCCCAGGATTTCCTTCTTTAACAATAGGCCTACACTAATACCCTGAAATAAACTTAAAAAAACAATAATGTACAAATATGTTTGTTCTAAAGCAAGTTAAAAACAGCCTGAATTCATTGTACAGTTACAAGGCATGTGTTTTTATGTGAACGTGAAACATGAGAAGAGTAGTTATAACACACACAGGCACAGGAATGTGGGGCATGACAGCCTGATTAGAAACAGATGTGCACAACCACATAAAAATAAGTGTTTAGCTCGAAACAGAAATACAAATACTGTACAAAGTAAGGCAAAAATCATAGCTTTAATGATACATATTATAAAATATATATATCATAGTGATGACAAAGTTTACCTTTTTAATTAAAAATTACCTTTATTAGTCACACACCTTGTCTGATGCCTGTTTGGTTTGGGGTCTTTTACCAAATAGTTATACCACAAATATGACAATATATAAATTATACTTCAGGTAATATTTACCAATATGATTCCAATTTAAGAAATATTTTGCATAAGAGTTTTAAACCAACATACAAGCAACTGCATGAGAAAACTAGCATTCGTTTATTTTTTACTTTTGGCTCCAAACCTTATAGTTACTGAAATTTAAATATAACCATCCATGTAAGCCAAGTCTCCTCTCTACACCATAAACCATTTCTTATGTACATCCATGCTACAGAAGATTATGCAGTAATACATTAAAGCAGTGGTTCCCAAACTATTCAGCATGTGGCTTACCCTTAGGGTCCATCCCTTTGCAGCCCCCTCAGCATTAAAGGATCTTAAACACAGAATGTGAATTAAACAAAACATTAAATTATGCAATGTAGTGCGGTTGTTTAATAGCCTTATTTTTCAGATATTTAATTACACAAAATTTATGAAAAATACACCCCAGCACCATCTTGCAGCCCCCCAGTTTGAGAACCACTGCATTAAAAGTACTGCAGTATCTCTGCAGACCTGTTCAGAGCAGAGAGACAAACCTTCTCGTCCTTCACAAAGTCACACAAAGCTACTGTGTCCGATTTTCATGTAGTCCCTTAAACCCAGCAGAATAAGTGGATTAAATGCTTTGGGTTTTTTCTTTTTTGGTCTTTACTAGTTTTTAGTTATTGACTCTTTCTCTCTTTCTCTCTCTATGAACCTTTGAGAGATACTTTTTCTGTGTTTTTGGGCAGATAAGCCAAGCAAGAAGTGTTCACCTCACACTTAAAATACTTTCATCTATCCCATGCAATGTTCTCACCCTAATCCTGCTTTAATATTCCATAAATGCATCACAGCTGTGGTCCATTCTGATAAAAAGGTTTACAAACTCCCAGCACTCATTCCAAGGTCTTCACCAAACACAGCACAGTGTAACAAGAGGACACACACACACATTCACGCACACACCTTTATCAGCCACAAAAAGACATGCAGTGATATTAGAGCGCCCCCAATAGTCCTAAACTTAACCCTGGTAAATGAAATAAGATGCTAAACTAAGCACATACATCATATTTTCAAGCCCAAAACATAAAAAGAACATGATTTGACAGAATATATTTGAACAAAGTCCGCCATGCCTCATTTGGGCACTGCACTCAATGCAAATGCAAATCAACTTTTGCATTTGCAATTTTGCAAAGTATGCAACCCTGAATGCAAACACGTTTAAATAAAGACCAACGGATGGTGCATGCAGAAGCTGATTTGCATGACTTTAGTGGGCAAAAGAAGGTAAGAAAGCATTCAGGCTTTGTTTAGCCGACTAACAACACTGTATGTACATGCTAGCACATTTGAAACCACAAAGAGGTTTTGAATACTAAAACACATGATCTGGCCGGTGGCTTGTTTGCCAACAAGCAGAAGTTACTTTGCATACCTATAGTGACAACAGATGCACAGAATAGGTCAGCACTATTAGTTAAAGTTTCTTACAACCAGTCACCCACTCTCACCCAGATACGCTGGCAGCTGCTCCCAGAATAACCCTGACGCTACAGAGGTCAAACTAGCAGCTGCATCCAGAAGCATTATTTCTACCTCACCCAAACACACAGATTAGAATGTCTATCATTTATTTAACATCTATTTAAAAAGTAAATAAATATGTAGTCAAGAAACATCATCTATGATGATCAGTGCTGTGTTAATCTGCATAGATAGATAGATAGATAGATAGATAGATAGATAGATAGATAGATAGATAGATAGATAGATAGATAGATAGATAGATAGATAGATAGATAGATAGATAGATAGATAGATAGATAGATGGTGTCTTGGGAATAAATGTGTCTGCCCCTTTTAGAGCCCCCCTTACTTCCCTCTTCCAGTCCAAATCTGTGTCAGTGTGGTGACTAGGCATGACTCACACTGGGCAGGGGGGATGGTAGGGATAAAGTATTAATAAAAGTTATGCTATGATTTGGAACACAACATACATCACTTTATGTTAGTATGGGTAACATATTATTAAAAGAGAGAATGTGTGTTAAAAATATAAAATGGATGAAACTTTAGGACATTTATAATTCAATAGCTCCCCCTACTGACTGCAAACAAGGTTTGTGTGTTTATGTCTTTGTATGTGTCTTTAAACTAATATGATTCCCTCAGGCTTAAAGACATAAACTAATGGCATGTGATAAGACAGTAGACACCATTCATCACATTAAGTCACATGCACATTCAAAAGCAAAAAAAATTGAAACGCAAGCTGTAGAAAACCACGTAATTCATTAACTAAAGCTAAAATCACAGGACAGCTCTTGAATTCATCAAGGACACAAATAGATAACATGGACATTTTTCGTCTCGTGACCTAGAAGTTTAGGAATCTGTTGTTAACCACATTCACTTCTGTGTAACAATATTAGTTCTGTCTGTTCTCAACTTTCTCTCTCCCCTGTCTGACTCTCTTCTCTCCTTAAAAGGCCTTGAGTTTTGGAGTTACTCAGGATGCCAAAAGAAATGGGGGGGGGGGTGACCTGGAATTTTAACACAACTTATTGTGAAGAAAACATGGTTTAGTATTACATCCCTTAACTGTGCTTGCTCTCAAATATAACTATCCCTTGTGGGTTTGATAAAGAATTGTATTGTCCTGAAGTTTGTTTGTCACTAAAAGTGCTTCACACAAATAACTATGCAGATAAACAGGGCGCGTGGGTAAATTTGCTTAAAAACAATGGTTTCTTTAAACAAATGTAGAGTATGAAAATATATATTTATACACAAATGTAAATCTATAGGCTACTTTCAGGACTTTGTCGTATCGTGAAAAGTTCTAATGAAGATATTTGGGCTAAATAAGTTTAGGTATATGGCGATGTAGTAATAATCTGGTGTTTACGTTTTGTATCTTTAAACTTTAAAACCCATAACAACACCTTTCGGCTTGCTGACGCTTGGCGCGAAAACAGCACGCTTGTTTATGCGGCATTTTCTTTTGCCCCTAAGTTGCTGGTTTCCCATGGAGACGGAATAAAGGAAAAAGGGGAGGGAGGGGGGCGATGGATGAATAGGATCCTTTCATCCTGTTAGCCGCAGAAAAGCAGGAAAAGAATAAACCCAGGACTGGCAGCTGGAGTGCAGGAAATGTCGGCACTGTGACAGATGGTCGAGGTCGGGAGGGGCCGCGAGAGGGGGGAGAAAAATGGGCCGAGTTACAACAGGAAATGGGAGGGACAAACATGGGAAGACCGCCCAGAGGGTGGGGTTTTAGAGCAGCTCACTTGCGCACATCTGGTGTTTGGTGTGTGCAACTACAAGTGTTTATTTCATTTCATGTCAATTCTTTTACATTTTATTAAATAAAACTTAAACATTAATGTGACATAATAAACTATTGACTAAAAGTTGCACAGTTCACACTGGTATGTGTATTTATTTACTTTATTAATTTCCTAGATGTTTTGTTTCCTGCAAAAAAATAAAAATAAAATAAAATAAATAGCCTTCTTACACAAATATTTTAGTATCTTAAGCCAGTGTGATTTGATCACGTGAATATGCTCTACACAACAATAAAAAAAAACTTTAAATATTCATATTATTTATTAAAACAATCATGCTTATCACATATTTCAACGTATTGATCAAATAATTATTTGATGCAGACAATTAAAATGATCATTAAAATACTTGTCTGCAGCACCCTATCAGTTAAAGGGATGGAAACCAACTAAAGTATTATTGTAGTCATTATTTATATTTTAAATTACCACTATATTAAATTTACAGCTGTGAAAATAAAAGCATCAGGTTGAAAAAAAGAGTAGCAATATACTACTGGATTCTGTGCACTGCCCATAATGAAGATAAAATATAGATAGATGAATAGATAAATAAATAGATAAATAGACAATGAATAGATAATAGATAGATAAATATTAAAGCAGAAGAACATTCTAAATAGTAACACCAATGATATAAATTAAAGAATGCTATACAGTATAGACAAAAACATTTCTTATTTAATATAACTTTATTTTTCCTGTAGTTTAGTAGAGCATTGTGTTATTTTGTAGAAATTACAGTATTACTGGGTATTAACTAGCTGCCAGTAACTTACTGTAGATTTTACATTTATGTTATTTACTGGTAACAGTTTGTTCAAAGTTAAATGAACATGAAACATTTTCAGTCTACAGTAAGTCTACATTTATCTTCTACAGTAAGTTACTGGCAACCATCTGCATAATTACAGCAAATTTTTACAGTGCAGAACAATGGTTGTAGATTCAATTCCAAATAGCACACATGAAATAAATAAATAATTTTATTTTACTATTTTTATTAATTCTTTATTTATTTTATTTTATTATTCTTTAATGTTTTAAATCATAAATACTTTATAAAACTTTGTCTTCAGCCTTTTCAGTTTTCACCTGTCCTGAGAATTGCATTTCATGAGTCATTTTCCTAAATCTTCTTTTTACCTTACAATCACTTTTATTTCTCCTCCTAATACAAGTGATTTTATTTAATTATTTAATAGCAATTCCATTATAATCCTACATCATATTTTATATACTATAAATCAAATTTGAATCTTATTCCAGAGAACATGCTGTTGGTCATGATCATTTTGCACAAGTAAAAAGCCTATAAAGCCTATAAAGCACCTAAGAAGAACCATACGGGGTTGATTTAGCACCACTATAACACCAGATATGGTTCTATATAGCACAATATGGTTCTACACAGGTGCTACACAGGTACTACATAGGTGCTATATAGCACCCAAAATGGTTCCCCTATGATTAGGAGCCAGTGAACCACTTTTAGTGCTATTTAGCACCGTTTGTTTTTAGAGTGTACAGTATTTTGCTGCAGCCCAATGCAGGCAGCGTTCTCTGCATTTTAAAGAGCTGTGAGCCTCAAGGGCATCAGGCAGGCAGGCAGGCAGGCAAGAGCACTCGACTGCAGTGAACACATTCACTTTTTTCTGAAAGTGACACAGCACTACAGTCATTTTCTATACAATCAATGGAAATGATAATAGCAAGTGGTAATGAAGGCAAGTGTGACCCAGCATTGTAACATTTACACCCTGTGTGTTTTTTTAGTCATGCATTCTATAAGACAAAAACATATCTACATCAACAACAATACAACGGTAATCCTTATTGTGTGATGGATTACTTTTTCAGAGTCAGGGCATCTCTGATTTGTGGGTTACAGTGGAGTTGTAAACATTTGGTAAAGATCTGCAATTTCTTGTTAGCATGCAACAAGACAAAACAATGATAGATATTACATCCAGTTATGAGAGTGATTATTCATATAAAGTGTTGTATGTAAAGTGTTGTACCTCATTTGTAAATCAGTTTAATGTTTTTTAAAAGGAGCTTGACATGTATACAGAGATCCTGAAAGTTATAAGATGCGGAAATGCTAAGAAATTACGTGATTTGTTTAATAAGTTTGACTTTGCTTAATCCCCTACATTTTATTTTATTTTATTTTATTTTATTTTTATTTTATTTTATTTACTGTCTGTATGGAGGTATATTTCTATTTTATAATATGAATAATATGAATCTTTCAGTCTGTGAAGACAAAAAAAAACAATTTGTAAATTGTGCTTATAGTCTTATTTAAATAGTCAAAGCATTCAGTATATTTCTGATACGAAAAGTAAGATAACTTTAATTTTTTTTTCTTTTTTTAAATAAAAATGTTATAGTTGTTCCATATCAAACCCATGGCCTTAGCCTTGCTAGCACTATGCTCTATTGAGCTATGAGAACTTTAATTTGACTGCCATCATCAAGTAAACCTACAGGAGATCTAATAACACAGTTGTAAAGATTTAATATATTTCAATTAGATAATATAAAAACATACTTAGCTTCCTCTGACAGACTTTGACCACCAAATGGAGAATGCAGACATTATAGCCATTAAAACAAGTTTGGTGATTTTCATGCAGTTTGAAAAAATTGCTGATTAAAGAAATACTAAACTAAAGGAAACTGGGTGGGTTTTTTCCCTTAAATAAATAAAAGTTTGAGTGTGTTGTTTGAACTTCTAAACAAATTGAAATTACCATTTACTTGAGCACCATTCACTTCAAGTACTCTTTTTCCTACTGTGGAAGTGAATGGGGCTCACGAATGGCTTGGTTACAAACTTTATTTAAATATCTTCATTCGTGTTCATCAGAACAAATACATTTATACCGGTTTGTAACAACATGAGAGCGAGTAAATTATCACAGATTTTTTTATTTTTGGGGGAACTATCTCTTTAAAAGTGTCAGTCTGACTGTAATTTGTAGTAAAATGGCGCCATCTAGTGGTTTTACATGCCATCGTTTCTGCCTGGATATCTTTTTAGCTAAGACTAAATGTCTATAAATAAACATTTTCTGTAACCATTTATGTATATATATATACATTTATAAAATGCAATTATGTTTACTAAATAATAATTCTAGAGAATTTAACTTAAATGGCAAGCTAAAGTGCACGTGATTTGAATGAAAAAAAGCTGTGTGAGTATAGCAATGCTATTTTTGCTGATGTTTTGTGTATGTGAAGATCAGATTTATGTCGGATTTCTTACACTGTTTCTGCAGGTCTTATTTTAAGATTTTTTTTTCAAAAACAGGACCAGACAGAAACAAAATGAATGACGATGATTTGGTAATCTGAGCTACAGTAAACACAGACTTTAGACTCTTCTGAATAAACAAAACCATTAAGATCATTGGTCAGTATTCAAAACACCAGTTTTGGCACTTTACAACTTGTTCTGACTTGACAATCTGTCATTCATCGTAAAACTATGACTAATTGCTACATGCTATGCCATTTAACAAGTAAAACTATGTATTAATCGTTTAATTGTATTAATATTTTCTTGTAAGTACAGAGAATTTGTGTTAAACATATACACCTTTTAATAGCCTAACAACAGAAATAAATTATCACCAATGGAGCTTATACCTTTAATATTTTATTTTAATATTTTCATTCTTCAATTTGATTGGATAAGAAGCATCTGTATCAGCAGCAAAGGAAGTAATGATTAACAATCCCAAAGCAGATAAAAGCTGACAAGTGTCTATAAACCCCAGAGTTTCTGTCTAAACATCAGGATGAGGGTGTTTTTGTTTCTGCTGCTGTTGCGCTGTGCACCATTCCATGCAGAAAAAGACAGCCAGCCCAACATCTGGACTGAGATGAGGGATATGAGAGATATGATGGTCGAGCTGAAAGTCAAGATGGATATGCTGATGAAAGAGAATGCAGGTTAGTATACGCTTCCTACATGGCTCACCCTTTAAAATAGTTGCAACTTATAAACCATGTCATTGAGTGACCATGTGCCAAAATCCACTCAAAACATACAAAAGGCATGTCATATAGAACCATGTTTACATTTTTAAGGGAGGTATGGCTTGCTTACAAAAGTTGTCACTATACATTAAACATGTATATGATCGCAAAAGACCTATTTTCGACTATAAATGTAGAGATCAAGGGAAATAAATGACTTGTGTTATTTTAGGTTTGAATGAACGACTAAAGATCAGTGAAGCCCAACTGGCAGAGTTAAAGAACGAGAAAACAGGTAAATGTTTGTCTTTATATATAGCTTTGATACTTTTTGGTAAATGACACTGTTTAGATATGTTAACTTCTGTTTTGAATATTTTGTCTTTATAGAAACCCCAAAGGTGGCATTTTCCGCTAATTTAGGGCACCGTGGTGACTTAGGTCCTTATAATACTGAGATCACACTGACGTTCAATAACATCTTCACCAATATTGGCAACAGCTACAATCCGACAACAGGTAGCCAATGACTTGCCTAAATTGATTAATTATGGTGTTTACTTTGAATTAAAAAAATCATATTCACCCATTTTGCATGGATTTGATTGTTTTGTTTCAATGGCAGGTATCTTCACAGCACCAGTTAAAGGAGTTTACTTCTTCAGATTCACTGTATGTGGTGCGCAAAGCTCACAGTCTTTAGGTGGATTTTTGTATAAGAATAATGAGATGATTGTGTCAGTAGGTCAGTGGCGTAGCCACAATCAGCACAGATATGCATCAAACGCAGCTGTCCTACAGTTAGAAGTGGGTGATGTAGTTAGCATGAAACTTCTTCCAGGTTACACCATCTATGACAGTCTCAGCTCTTTTAGTGGATTCCTCATTTATCCATTATACTAATTATATTACATTTTACATTGTCATAGCTGGAACAAATTTGAAACAATTTGCATAAAAGTTATTTTTAAATAGTTACAATAGTACGGAGCAAAAATTGGAGCAAAAATTAAATAAAGTTTAGTTTCACATGCGCACGCCACGCGATAGTTTCACGTGTGCACGCCAAATTAAACGCACGTGAAACTATCGCGTGCGCATGCAAAACTAAACTTTTGATTTTTTTACTCCAATGTTATGAATTATGAGTTAGGAAACTACCGAGCCCCTAAGGTGACATTGGAGTAAAAAATCTAAAGTTTAGTTTCATGTGCTCACATGAAACTTTCATGTGCTCACGCGAAACCTTCATGTGGACTTTTTTTTAAAGTTTAGTTTTGCGTGCTCACATAAAACTTTTGCATGCACACATGAAACTATCACGCGAAAGTTTCACGTGAGCATGCGATAGTTTCATGTGCGCACGCGAAACTAAACTCAATAGTTTCACGTGCGCACTCGATAGTTTCACGTGCGCACGCGTAACTAAACTTTATTTAATTTTTGCTCCATGTCCCCTTAGGGGATCCGTAAGAAACTATCAGGAATGCTATTATCAGTGACTGAATGGTTCTTTGAGGACCAAAAATGGTTTTTCAATGGTATCGCTAAGATTCATCTTGTTCGACGAATAGTGTGTACCTCAGCTAGTGAAGTTACTGTATAAGCGCTTTATATAACACTTTGTTCAACACTGAGTTCAATTCAAAACAATACACTAGGATTGTGCAAAAACTTGCCAGGTGCTTTTATATCTCTCGAAAAAGATTGATAGTGGCAGCTAGTGACTGCTCTTCCGTGGGGCGCAAATTCAAAATATGTGTTCGTAGTGTCTTGTGTGTTGCTCGTGTTTTCAGGGTGTGTGTTTGTTGCGTCGTGTGGACCATGTGCATCACGTGTTTCGTCAAGGCGGGTGCCTGCTGCACACTCGTCAAAACCGTTGATGATAAAAGAGACGCTCACGTTCACAAAATACATGTAAGACGCTTCCTTAACAGTAAACTTTGATTACGCATGAGATTATGCGAGTATCTGGCAAACGCGAGCGTCTCTTTTATCATAAACCCTTTGGGCGCGTCTGCAGCAGGCACTTGTTTTGACGGGACACGTGATGCACATAGGTTTGCTTGACGCGTCAAACACATATTTTGAAATAACGAACCACACACATGATCACTACATACATGTTGTGACTAACTTCGCCTCGAATGCCCTCGAAAAAAGTCACCGGCCGCCACTGCTGGCAAGTTTTTCCCAAATCTTAATTGCTTGCCTGTATCATTGTTAACCATTTGTGTTGATTGGTTTATCTAGGAGATTATGTCATAAGTGAACTGTCTTTATACTAATTTGTTAGGAGATGCAAGGTGGAAATGGAAATTTGAGGAACAGACTGTAAAACTGCACTGTAAAAAATATCTGTAGAAATTACAGTATTACTGGGTATTACTGACAACGAGCTGCCAGTAACTTACTGTAGATTTTACATTGATGTTATCTACTGGCAACAGTTTGTTCAAAGTCAAATGAAACATTTTCAGTCTTTATCTTCTACAGTAAGTTACTGGCAACCAGCTGCATAATTACAGCCAATTTTTAAAGTGTGTGAATAGTTTCTTAGTTACTTTGCTGCCTTAAAATTTTTTGTTAAATTAACTCAGATTTACAAGTCTTACTTTGGGTGAACTTGAAGCATGTGGGGGGGCTGAGTGACATCATCGCCTTATTTCAATGTCAAATATTATAAAAACCGAAGCAGCACAAACGAAAATTTTACCTGCACAAACCAGCACAAACGAAGCACAAACGTTTAAGACTATTTTGGGTAAATTTGGAGCATGTTGGGGGGCTACGTGACCTCAGTATGACCTATAAATGTTCTTTTAATATCTAAAAAACCAAAGCAGCACAAACGAAAATTTTAGCGGCACAAACCAGCACAAACGGAGCACAGACGATTGAGCATATTTTGCCGACCTTTTGCGTTGGGTGGGGGGCCAACTTCACGCACGTGATAAACGTTAGTAAGTTGAAAAGACTTGTAAATCCGAGTTGATTCAACAAAAAATTTTAAGGCAGCAAAGTATTTTTACAGTGTGATAAAATGTAAATTTAACATGTTTCATTATTATAACGTCTTCAAAGAAAAACATTACATTCATTCAATCCTATATTTACAATCAACATTACACAGGTTGTTCTTGAAACATGCTAATTGTGATGATAACATTTAACATAATATGGTTTGTTGTAGAAAACCATAACTTGCTGTAAAACTCTTTTAATGTGCTGTAAAACTTTACATGGTATTTTTTACAACATTGTGCTAAATTTGTATGTAACATTTACATAAAGGACTCATATAATTATTAATTAAACTCAGTTTAGCTTCACCCCATCACTGTTTCTGTGTAACATAGCAGAATGTGACCATTATAGATCTGTTATTTTCATCTATTTGATTTTATTACTGCAGAACGATAATATTTCTTTTGAACAAATCTTTACATCACTGGGATGACTCAAACTCCTCACCATTGCAGCTATCTCTATAAAAATTATTGTGAATGAGTGACATCTAGTGTTTTGGAAGTTTTGGAGTAATGCATGAAAGTTTTTAGAAAAAATAAAATAAAAAACAGACCAGCTAAAAAATTATATACATTGCAACTGTAGATCATAGATAAAAAATTATGAATGACCATACACACAATTAAGTTTATTTTTAATTTCTCTGGAACAATTTATCAAATTTTACACACACACACACACACACACACACACACACACACACACACACACACACACACACACACACACACACACACACATTAAACTTATCAAATTCGACCACCAGCATGCAGTACATCTTTTATTTCTTTTTATTATCCCTAATTTATTGCTAATGTGAATGAAATAAATCACATGCAATAATAAAGTGGAAATGAAATAAATCACATGCAATAATAAAGTGGAAAAAATTAAATACAGAGGTAAAAATCTGTTAACTCCACCAATCAATGTGCTTTTGTATAATGTCAGTAATTTTCACACGGCCCCTTGGCTCTCTCTCTCTCTCTCTCTCTCTCTCTCTCTCTCTCTCTCTCTCTCTCTCTCTCTCTCTCTCTACCAGCTCTGCCTAATTTCAGCTGAATTTAGGATGCTACTGACCCAGCACTGGATGTGCATATATGAAAGAGGGTGAGGCAGAGAGGTTGAGACCCAGTGTGCGTCCGTACGTGTGAGAAAGAGGTAGAGAGAGACAGAGAGACAGAGAGTGCGCAAAGCTGAGGACACAGATCAATGCATCTTTGTACTTGCTGCCTCAGCAATCGAAGGTGAGAGCAAATCAAAACAAATCAAAAGCAGACCCCTCCAGAGAGGAGCGAGACGCAGCTGAACGGCATCCAATCAGCATCTGAGGGACCATGATTACTGTCTGCGCAGAGCTGGAGAAGTGACAGTAAAGGCAGCTGCTGTGTTTAAACACAACCTCGTGTGCGGATTTGAGTCATCTTAGAGAGAGACTCCTTGCTGCCCCCACTTACTGGACCTTTTCTGAACACTGCAAATCTTCAGATAAACACATACAACACGTCTGAAAGATCTGGAGTTTGGGTCTTAAGACGTAAATGAAGGTAGGTCCTTTATATATGTACCAGGAAATGGTTAATGTTTTATGTTTAATCTAATTTTTGCATATATCTTTCATTTAAATCTGTTGTGTTTGAGCCATGGTCTATACTGTAGCACTTAATGCGTGTGCCTTGATATACAGTATCATGCTGTGGTGCTCATTTGGGCAGCACAAGTTGAAATTTTGCAATGTTTCTTGATCCATTTCTCTGTTTTTATGTTTATACCCACAAATTTAAAAGATGCAAGTATTAAAATCGAAAGATAGTCAGTCGTATACTCACTAAACTAGAAGCTTTCTCACAGTGAGTTTGGACTGTTGTCATGTTGTCACGTGTGGGGCTTCAGCCTGCATGGTGACACCCAGAGGGGTCAGTTTGACATCCACAACATATCATGATTAAAAGACCGCAGGAAGGACTAGACAAGATGATCTGAAATATGTGCACGTTGAAGGCTGAGGGAACGCTTGCGTTTGCTGCATGATGTGCTAAAAAGGAAGTGATGATGTTTGGCTGATCACAGTTACAGTACAACAATGTTCATTGTGGGATTTCAAAGTCCCTGATTCTTCATGTCATGTTGACATATGCCTTCATATTTGACAAACACCCACACATTTGTTCTTGTATTATGATAGGAAAGTGCGGCAGAAAATGTGCACATCCGAATAAACAATTGGGGCTCAGGTGCAGTGCATAAAAACAATTCATCAGAATAAAGGGACTGAATGCTTGCACACTGAAATAATGCCTTTATTCAGCTTGTAAGCATTTAGTCCCTTTCATTATGGATTACAATAGAGGCATTGCATTAGCTACTCATTTATTTATACTAAACTTATTTTCTAAATGCATGTGTCTGTTCTTAAACCTAAAGGAACCTTTCATATTTTATGCTTGCTTAAAGGGACACTCCACTTTTTTTGAAAATATACTCATTTTCCAGCTCTCCTAAAGGTAAACATTTGAGTTTTACCGTTTTGGAATCCATTCAGCTGATCTCCGGGTCTGGAGGTACCACTTTTAGCATAGCTTAGCATAATCCATTGAATCTGATTAGACCATTAGCATCGCACTAAAAAAGAATTAGAGAGTTTTTATATTTTTCCTATTTAAAACTTGACTCTTCTGTAGTTACATCGTGTACTAAGAACGACAGAAAATTAAAAGTTGCGATATTCTATGCCGATATGGCTAGGAACTATATTCGCATTCTGGCATAATAATCAAGGACTTTTCTGCCGTAACATGGCTGCAGGAGGTGCAATGATAATATGCACTGCCCAAAAATAGTCCCCTGCCATTGAAAGTTACTGAGGGGACTACTTTCGGCTGCTACGTAATATCATTGCGCCTCCTGCAGCCATGTTAAAGCAGCAAAGTCATTGGTTATTACGCCATAATGAGAGTATAGTTCCTAGCTATATCTGCCTAGAAAATCACAACTTTTAATTTTCTGTCGGTCTTACACGATGTTACTACAGAAGAGTCAAGTTTTAAATAGGAAAAATATCAAAACTCTTTGGTTATTTTTAGCGCGATGCTAATGGTCTAATCAGATTCAATTGATTATGCTAAGCTAGGCTAAAAGTGGTACCGCCAGACCCAGAGATCGGCTAAATAGATTCCAAAAAAGGTAAAATTCAAATGTTTAACTCTAGGGGAGCTGGAAAATTAGCATATTTTCAAAAAAAGTGCAGTGTCCCATTAACATGTAGCATGTATCTTCATAAGTTTTTTCTTTCGTTGGGTACTACTAGCTGATCCCCAAATGTAAGTGATATCGAGTTTTACTGTTCTTGTGGGACCTTTGGTCTTCACAATGTATGCAAACAAGACCCTCCCACCTCCACATATACACACACATTTATGAAACAGTGGTTCATTAGAAAACTATACTGTCAGCCACTGATTAACACCTCTTTGTCTGCATGAATTATTAAGATGCCCAAGGTTGGTTGCGAGAGAAACAGAGAAAAATAAGAGAGAGAGGCTAGCAGGGGTTCAGGTGTAGAAGCGAAAACGAGAGAGAGAGAGTCATGTCAAAGCAGAACAAAACGTTTATCAGTGTGTGAAAAATTGTATTAGTCACCCACACAGTACAGTACAGTACACACACACACACACACACACACACACACGTGTTTACACTGTTTTTTAATTTATTTTGTAAAAACTAAAAGTATAGATCAGAGGTGATGGAATTAGCACAATCATATGCACCAGTTTCTCTCTCTCTATCTCTCTCTCTATCTATCTCTCTCTCTCTCTCTCTCTCTTAATTTAACTTGATTTGATTTCACCTTATTTCTTAAATTTCACTTTGTTCTCTTTTTCTCTCATCCTTTCTGCGTATTATTTCCATCTAGCTGAGGCAGGAAGGTCTTTGGGGTTTTCTATTACCAGGCCTTGCACTCTAAAATAACATTGCCATTATTGAAGCATTGCAAGAGTTTTTTGTGGCATTATATTTCTTATTATAGATTGCACGTCTGTTTTTGCAATTCTGCTATTTTAGCCAGAATCTTGATGTACTGTACTTCTTTCTGCATACGGTAGCAGATGGTTGATACTTTGCTGTTTTTGTATGTGGGTCATGCTCTGAAAACTGTGCTATTAGTGTGTAACCTGTGTCTTCGTGACTGCTGATATTTAGATATTATTTATATGATTCTTTGGTGACTATGTATTGCACATTTCATTTTAAAAACAAATATTTTGCTATATTTGTAAATGTTTCCCTTTTTAAAAAAAATAGTAATTCAAATTTATATATTTATAAAAATATTAGCTAACTAAAAAAGTTATGTAAAACATGTATCTTACTTTTTAAAGTTTTTGGTAACCCTTTACTTGAAGGGGTGTTCATAAGACTAACATGACACTTTCATAATCATGACATGACACGTGTAATGAACATGAAGGAGATTTTATGCACATTTATGACAACTGTTATTAAGTGTCATTTGTTCAGTTATGTCATTTTTAATGCAAAGATGATATTGGTTGAGATGTCTTTGTTATGACAACTTGATATTAACCAATAAATCATAAATCTGTCATAAACATGACATAGCAGAATAATTATCAAACTACCTAGCTTTATGGGTTAACATTACATTAAACTGTCATTTAAATGTCATTAAGTGTTATTACTGTGTCAAATAGTTTTATAACAGCATCATTAATATTTTTCTTGACCTCAACTACAGTGGTTCAACTAAAATCATTAAAATGTAAATAAGTGTTAATACTATGTCAAATCATTTTAAATACCTTAACAAAATGCAACAGACACGTGAAAAGATTATACTTAACTTTATTTATGTGCACAGTACACACAAAGGGTTTTGAAATTTTCTGACATAGAAGAAAAATCTAACAAAACCATTTAATTAATTTAATGAATTAATTTAATGTTATTAACGGTTTTCCATTGATATGGACCCAACGCTGCATGGCTTAACCCATTATTGTACTGTTTTCATTTAATTTTAGGTGAATCGGTCTCCAAATGCAATAAAATATAATTGTATAAATTTTTATTATTATTAGTATTGGATGATTGATTTTATTTCTTAAACACCTGGAGGAATCTTAAAAAAAACATTATGAACTGAAGAATATTCATGATGCTGTTATAAAACTATTTGACAGAGTATTAACACTTAATGACATTTAAATTACAAATTTATTTTGTACCACTGTAGTTGAGGTAAAAAAAATATGTATTATGCTGTTATAAAACTATATGACAGATTATTAACACTAGTTGACATTTTAATGAAAAATTATATTTGTACCACTGTAGTTGAGGTCAAGAAAAATATTGATGATGCTGTTATTAAACTATATAACAGATTATTAACACTTAATGACATTTTAATGACAAATTCAATTTGTATCACTGGTAAAAAGTGGTCAGTTATGTTGTCTTGGTAATGTCAAGTTGTCACGACAAGTTATGATGAATTGGTTAATGTCAAGTTGTCATAGCAAAGACATCTCAAACAATGTCATCTTTGCATTATAAAAATTACATAATTGAACGAATGACACGTAATGACAGTTGTCATAAACGTGCATAAAATCTCCTTTATGTTCATGGCATGATTATGAAGGTGTCATGTCAGTCTTATGAACACCCCTTCAAGTAAAGTGTTACCAAGGTTTTTTACAGTGTCCTTTGCATGTCTTTGTTTATCACTTTTATATATTAATAGGTTATCTACTAATGTTAAATGGATTTCAATTAAAAAGTTAGCTTTTTCCCCTAATACTATGATGTCATAAATATCTAACCAATCCTAACATTTTATATATTTACATGTGATATTAAGACATTTAATCTGCCTATTTCGTGAGATTTTACCACTTATCTTCTCCTTCTCCCTCAGGTGCATTATAGTAGTCAATTATAGTAAGCATTGATTTCTACTCAAGACTTCCTAAGCCAGATATACTTGAGATGGGTAGACGGGCAGCTGATCACAGTACCCCTGTGCCAGTTCTTGGAGAGCCAGCGCTGGTGGGCACACGTGGTTGGAGAACAGTGTCTAATGGGACCAGCAGTATGGCAGGCCTGACACTGACTCATCACTGTAATATTGGGGTCCAGACATCGCCTGCGATACGAAACAGTCATTTACAGTTGGATGCCAAACATATGGACACGTGCAGCAATCCGTCAGAAAATAAGGTGATTATGCCACCTAATGGGCATGTTCCAAATAAGTCTGTGATTAAAGAGGACTGTAACAAAGACAAAACAAAAAGTATCATTAATAAAGGGAAATGTCTGGAGAGCAAAATTAAAAAGGGAGTGACTTTTGAGGGACTTGAAAGTAAAATCCCAGAGGATACGAACCAGCCAATCAAAACCAGTCCTGTGGCGAGGGGTGTGGCTCACAGCAAAGTAAAGACAAAGCGGAACTGTCCCTTTACCAACGGGAGCATTGTTGACTCTACAATAATGGGAGGTATCAGTAGTGATGTCACTGAGAAGGAGAAGACTTCCAAAGGACAGAAACCCTCTCGTTCTTGGAAAGAAACGTTACCCTCATGCCTAGCCCTCCATAGACCACCAATGACAATTTGCAGCAGTTGTGGAGGAAAGCAGAATTCAGCACCTCCTGCTCTCCACAGCCAAACCAAGGCAGTTACAGTTCCAACTGTATTAGGATCTCCGCCTTATCCCGGGAAGGATGTGGGAATTTCACACTTCCATTCATACACGCAGACTGAAAGGCACAGTGCCACGCAGTCAAGCCAGCACCCCATAAGCCCTAACCTTCATTCTTACCTCAATGTGAATATAAACAAGAACTGGCCATTATCTCTGCTGCCTGCTCAGCAAAGTGAAGCATCAAAGCTCACTAATGATCATGCAGTCAAGAGGGAATCTAATGCTGACGCACACATTAATCATACCGGCCACACATCAGTTCAACAGACTCACACACACGCTGCGAGAGAGGAAAGAGCTCCAGGCTCAAGGGCCGCAAACACACACTTAAACTTGAACAACCAGAAACCTCCCGCACAGCCTCACACGTGCCCTCCCAGACCCCCAATGACTCCACATCCTCCTTATGTGCACAAACAGGTCAACGTAGGTGTCACAGAACATCTGAATGCACAAAAATCCACTTACCAGTCATACCCTGATGGGAAACAGCCAAATCAAGGAAACCAACTCACACCCACACAGTCGGAATCACACAGCGCGCCCAAAACACACCTCAAACCTTTGCAAACCACCGTGAAACAACAGATGTTCGCTGAAACCAACTCGAAAGCCGAAACTACCACAGGCGCAGAGCAAAACTTCAAACCGCTGAGCGTAGAAGACAGCACACCTGCCAAATATTCAGATACATCACAGCCAAAACAGATAAGCACAGATTCACAAACCAAATCCTCGGCATCCTCTTATTTGCATTCAAAAGTTAAACATCAATCTACAGCGCAGAGTTCTGCAAATAAAAGTGACATATCCTCAACTGCTTCAGTCATACAAAAACAGGATCAATTCCCTAATGGATTACACTCCAAATCTGACACGCATGCTAAACCATCGACGTGCTCAAGCACGAATCTTAGCATTAAACCCCAAAACGTCACGCAAATCTGTGCCGACACAGACCCAGAATCCTCATCCGCCTCTCCTCCTGAATTACATTCACAGTTTCAATTGGTAAGTCACGCACATGAAACTCACAGCGAAGTACACTCGTGCCGTCGCGCGTCGATGCGCACCTCTGGAAACACGAGCACACCCAAGCAGCATTCCCACACATCCTCGCACAGAAAAAACACCGGCAGCGCATCACTGCAGGGTATAACCTCACATAAAGGCACGCTGTCATGTCATCACTCCGAGCCAAAAAGCCAGGATGACACCCAATTGTTTTTACATGCCCCAAATACGTCAGCCCATCAGCAAGCACCACTTACAACGCAAACGATCAACCATCAAAACCTCTCAAATGCATTTACTTCCACTCAGACCGAAGCGGAGACGCATTCGCACACCAAAGAACGTTCACGTACGAGCCCCGGGGTCAAAACTGCCTCTCGCGCTTTATGCATTCATTCGAATACGGCGGGCAGCCAGACAGAGGCCGAAGTTCTCAGGCGTTCTGTCCTAAATCACACTCTCGAGTCTTCATTACTAGCTGTCACGTCCACTAAGGCTTCTCCTCAAGGTGATACACACACCAGGACTGAATTTAAGTCTTTGAGTGACTCAGAGGACATTAAAACAATACAACCCAAGTGTCAAACACTCAAACAACCACTTCGACCTCCGAACAAGCCACCTCCCCAAAGTGTAAAAAACACACGCCTACGACCTCCTAAGCCTACTTCTGCACCTCCGCTAGCTCCATCTTTGAAATTTGTAATGGAGGGTACTGACAAAGGGGGCTCAAATGAGGCCTCTATTCGAAACCCTCCTCAGTCACCCACAGGCACTTTGCCCGGGACCTTCTCCCTTCAACAGACGCCGGTCCGGCACATACAGAAGGTTGAACGTGTCCACAACACAGAAGCACAGATGGAATATCATTCCAGTTCCATCTCACAGACTGTTGGGTCCATGCCAAATGAACATTGTTCACTAAAACACAACCATCCTCCTTCTGCTGTCCGGTTGCTGCCCGCATCGCCTCACTGCAGCAGGCCGCGGGACCCTGAGCAAAGATTAGAGACGGTAGAGGCGAGTCTGCAGGCCAACAAGAAGAAAATCACAACGCTACTCAACATCATCCAGGACTTGGAAATGAGCCATGCGCTCGGCAAAGGGTGAGAAAGAGATGTACCAAGATTAGCAGTTAATGGGATGTATTGAGGGTAATACTAAGAAATATTCAGAAAAGTTTTATGTAGATGTAGTTTTTTCTTCAAGGGCAGGTCAATAAGGTCTGTAAAGGAGCAGGATTTAACAGGACACAAACTGCATTTAGATGTGAGGGAGGATGGGGAGGATTAGGTCCAAAATAAAATTAATGGTAACACTTAACTTGAAGGGGTGTTCATAACACCTTCATAATCATGATATGACATATGTCATGAGCATGAAGGAGATTTTATGCACATTTATGACAACTGTCATTAAGTGTCATTTGTTTAATTATGTCATTTTTAATGCTATGATGACATTGTTTGAGATTTCTTTGTTATGACAACTTGACATTATAACCTGTCATGACAACTTGACATTACCAAGACAACATAACTGACCACTTTTTACCAGTGATACAAATTGAATTTGTCTATAAAATGCAATTAAGTGTTAATACTCTGTCAAATAGTTTAATAAAAGCATCATGAATATTTTTCTTGACCTCAACTACAGTGGTAAAAATATAATTTGTCATTAAAATGTCATTAAGTGTTAATACTACGTCAAATATTCTTATAACAGCATCATGAATATTCTTCAGTTCATAATGTTTTTTAAGTTTCCTCCATGTGTTAGAAAAATAAAATCAATTATCCAATAATATATATATTTTTTAAATTGATAATAGGTTAAGCCATGCAGTGTTAAGTCCATATTGCTGCTAAAACAGTTAATTACAATAAATTAATTAAATTTTAGAACCCTCTGTTTGAGGAAAAACAAGTTTTGTTAGTTGTCAGTTTATGTATTGTGCACATACATAAAGTTAAGTATAATCTTTTGAAGTGTCTGTTGCATTTTGTTAAGGTATTAACACTTAATGACATTTTAATGGCAGTTTAATGTAATGTTAACCCATAAAGCTAGGTAGTTTCTTAAGTTTGATCATTATTCTGCTATGTCATGTTTATGACAGATTTATGACCAGTTGTGATGTATTGGTTTATGTCAAGTTGTCATAACAAAGACATCTCAAACAATGTCATCTTTCCATTAAAAATGACATAATTGAACAAATGACAGTTGTCATAAACGCATAAAATCTCCTTTATGTTCATTACACGTGTCATGTTATGATTATGTTGGTGTTATGTCAGTCTTATGCACACCCCTTCAAGTAAAGGGTTACCAAATTAATCAAAAATAAGACATTACTAATATTTCAAAAGAAAGGAAACATAAAAATGAAAACTTAAATGTTGTATTGGAAATTAAAGTAATTTTGTTTTCAGATGAAGCTGTCTAAACAATAAATTCAACTATAGATCAAAGAAGTCATACTGTAAGTAATAAATAACTGAATAAATTATTACAATGAATAGGTGTGTTAAATCATGTTATGTTGTGTGCTGACTGCACAAAAAAAGACGAAATTTGATCAGTTAGTCAATCTATACATAGTAAAGAAATATTAGCTAATTATAACCTTTTAGTAATCAACTTACAAGAATAATTAAAGGATTAGTCCATTTTCTTAAAAGAAAAATCCAGATAACCCACTCACCACCATGTCATCCAAAATGTTGATCTCTTTCTTTGTTCAGTCGAGAAGAAATTTTTTTTTTTTAAAGGAAGGAATTGCAGGATTTTTCTAGTTTTAATGGACTTTGGTAGAGCCCAACATTTGATACTTGACTCAACACTTAACAGTTTTTTTCGACGGAGTTTCAAAGGACTGTAAACGGTCCCAAACAAGGCATAAGGGTCTTATCTAGCAAAACGATTGTCATTTTTGACAATAAAAATAACAAATATACACTTTTAAAGCACAACTTCTCGTCATGTAGATCCGGTCGTGATGCGCCAGCTGACCCCACGCAATACGTCATGACGTCAAGAGGTCACAGACGACGAACGCGAAACTCCGCCCCAGTGTTTACAAGTGTGTTGAAAGAGGACCGTTCGTTGTTGTATGGCAACTGATACTAATTAATGTCTTTGTGTCAGTTTATTGTTTAAAATGGTCTGCAAATGTGCGTTTTATATATGTAACACGTGACCTCCCTACGTCACTACGCATTTACGTTAGGTCGCGCTGGACCGGACCTAGACGAAAAGTTGTTGTTTAAAAGTACATATTTTTTTATTTTTCTTGTCAAAAATGACAATCGTTTCGCTAGATAAGACCCTTATGCATTGTTTGGGATTGTTTATAGTCCTTTGAAACTATTAAAGTCCATTAAAATTAGAAAAATCCTGCAATGTTTTCTTCAAAAAACATAATTTCTTCTCGACTGAACAAAAAAAAGACATCAACATTTTGGATGACATGGTGGTGAGTAAATTATCTGTATTTTTCTTTTAAGAAAATTGACTAATCCTTTAAGGAATTTAATGGAATGCTTAATGTAATAAAGGCTTAAACATAGGCTGCCTTATTGCAAAGACAATTATAACATATATGAAGCCTTAATGCAATAGATTATTATTATTTACTTACTTTATTTATTTAAGTTTATTCCCAAAATATAACTAGATAAATATAAATATAAATATAAAGAAATTTCAGGTTTAAGTATTATTTATGGTCATAATAGATTAATGCTTTTGACATTATATCTGTGCATACTGCTTCCCTTGCAGTCGGCGATGTTTTCGTACTGGCCAAGACCTAAGCGACTGTCCCACTTGTCAGAAAACTGCATGTGCCGTCTACAGGTGAAAACACCAAATGAGACCATAAAACATTTGAGAAAAAAATTATTAGTGATAATGAGACCCTATCTGTGAAATCCAGACTAAATCTATGAGATTTAAAGCATCAGAGTTTGATTTCAGTCACTGATATTGATTTTATTTTTATATAAGAAGGGTTTCGTTGCAAAACGAGATAAATCCATTTTTTTACATTTTTGTCAAAACATGTTTATTATTATGTTATCATGTTATTATTTTGTTTTATGGTGCTACTTAGCTGTGTTTTTTAAGTTATCAAGGTTTAAATCAAAACAAACCAACTGCAGTTGAATTGATATTAATTGGAATGCACAACCAAAAAAACTAGATTTCTAAACAATTAAAAAAACGGATTTATCTCGTTTTGCAACGTTTATATTTTCACAGAATATTCTTTATATTATGTATAGGGTGGCCATTCGTGCCAGTTCCGCCGGACACGTCCCGAACATGTTTTCGGGTTCGTTCTCCGGAAGTCGCGTTGCTCGACTGCATACGTCATCAAGGTTCCTACATTTCAGTTAAAATACATTAGAAAATTAAGATTTATTTCTTTTAAGACATACAATCATTGTAGTTTCATTCTTACCTTGAAATGTAACGGTTGCTTTTCTGAAATTAAACCCGAAATATTAAACCTTGATGACGTATGTGGTCGACCAACAAGACTTACGGAAAACGAACCCGAAAACATGTTCGGGACGTGTCCGGCGGAACTGGCACGAATGGCCACCCTAATTATGTAGTATGATTTGATGTAGAAAACAGTAAATCACAAAAAAATACTTTAGCAGGGTTTTACAGGCATGGTAGCAATTATGAAATCTGCTCTTTTCTGCCCCCTACCTTTTCCAGTCTAACTCACACCCTCTTTTCTCATGCTGTGTTTGTTCTAGTGTGGAGTATGATTTCCGGCAACAGGAGAGGGGATTCAATGAGCTATTGAAGAGTCTGTGTCCCAGATCCCCAGACAGAAGAATAGAAGGAGGATATGAAGGATCTCTTTCTTTACTAACCTTACTCATCCAGAACCACAAATTACAGCAGCTCAACATCAACATTATGACCCAAACACAATCTGACAGTCGGACGCAGCCTCAGATTATTGCTCAGATTAAGTCTCAGATTGAGGCTCGATCTCATACTCAGTCTCACATTATTTCTCAAATTCATCCTCACATTACTTCTCAGATTCAGACTCAGCCTAACATTATTTCTCAGATTCAGCCTCACATTACTTCTCAGATTCAGACTCAGCCTCACATTATTTCTCAGATTCAGCCTCACATTACTTCTCAGATTCAGCCTCACATTACTTCTCAGATTCAGACTCAGCCTCACATTATTTCTCAGATTCAGACTCGGATTCAGCCTCACATTATTTCTCAAACTCACAGTACTACTCAGACTCACATTTCTTCTCAGACTCAGACTCACATTATTTCTCAGACCCAACCTCACATTACTTCTCAGAGTCAGAATCAGCCTCAGCCCACATCTCAGATTCAGACTCAGCCTCACATTACTTCTCAGATTCAGCCTCAGCCCACATCTCAGATTCAGACTCAGACTCACATTACTGCTCAGATTCAGCCTCAGCTCACATCTCAGATTCAGACTAAGCCTCACATTACTTCTCAGATTCAGCCTCAGCCCACATCTCAGGTTCAGACTCAGACTCACATTACTTCTCAGTTTCAGACTCAGCCCACATCTAAGATTCAGACTCAGCCTCACATTACTTCTCAGCTTCAGACTCAGCCCACATCTAAGATTCAGACTCACATTACTCCTCTGATTCAGACTCAGCCCACATCTAAGATTCAGACTCAGCCTCACATTACTTCTCAGCTTCAGACTCAACCCACATCTAAGATTCAGACTCAGCCTCACATTACTTCCCAGATTCAGACTCAGCCCACATCTAAGATTCAGACTCAGCCTCACATTACTTCTCAGATTCAGACTCAGCCCACATCTAAGATTCAGCCTCACATTACTCCTCTGATTCAGCCTCAGCCTACATCTAAGATTCAGACTCAGCCTCACATTACTTCTCAGAGTCAGATTCAGCCTCAGCCTACATCTCAGATTCAGACTCAACCTCACATTACTTCTCAGATTCAGATTCAGCCTCAGCCCACATCTCAGAGTCAGACTCAGTCTCGCATTATTTCTCAGAGTCAGTCTCAGTTTCAGACTCGGATTCAGTCCCATACAGATTCTCATATTATGCCTTTTATTCAGACTCAATCCCATATTATGCCGCAGATTCAGACTCGGGCTCAATCTCAGATTATCTATCAGATTCAGTCCCAGAATTTATCTCAGATTCAGGCAAAGGCTCAGTATCAAATAATGCCTCCGTTTCGTACTCAGTCTCAGATTTTGTCTCAGACTGAGTCCAGCGATCGCCTCCAAAATCAACCCTTGTTTAGGGCCAAAATCAAAAGAAAGAAATTATACAGGAAGCTGTTCGGCTGGTTACCACGAAAAGTCCAAAGAAAGTGACTACATCAGTTCCCCGAGTATTTTCATGCATGACTCTCTACCCTCTGGTATGTGAGGTCATAACCTATTTTGTTTCTAATGCATTTTGAAGTCAGACTTATATTTTCGGAATGGAGCAATATTCTATACTGTGACTGTAAAATACCTTGCCAAATACTGTACAACATTACTATTGTGATTTAACTATTTAAACTATACGATGCTTGTTATGACTAGACATGAAGGGCTTTGCGTTTCAACATTTTTACAGTAGGACATAATGTGCTTTGAGGTCGTGGTACACATAACATCACTTGTGATCTTCCGTATGGACAGCTATCATCTGCTAGGGGTCAGACAACTGTGATGTGTTATGAGCCTGACATACAGTATGGAGCTTTAGCAAAATAAACTGCAAATTTAAAGTTAAGCAAGAAAGAAAGTTGTCTTGCATCTTTTTCTTTCGTGTGCTGAAACAAAAGCTACTCTCAAAGTTATAAAATGCCGGCATGTATATCCTATTGATTCTCCTGATACACAATTATGAGATATGGTGGTCAGTCTCACGGTAGTCAGCTCTACTTCTTTTTCTCCCAAAGGAAGGTGGACGCATGTTCGATGTCTCGAAAGCCCTAAACAATCTGCGGCCTAACAGCTTTCTTAAGGCTTTGGGAGTCAATCAATGCTGTGTAGGAGGATATCTGTGAACCATAAAGATGAATTTAAACCTCAACACACTCATTGCTTTACGTGTAAAAACACACGTTGCACATTTCAATTGACTCCACAGCTATTCACGCCCTGGTGGCTTTCTTTGATTAATAAGCTGCTGCCAGGGGCTATGCACTATTTTGGACTAGATTCTTTCTAAACTTAAAGCCTACGAAAACATGATCTCTGCAATATGCGTAATGTCACATAAGCCCCAAATGTCAGCATCTCTTCACTGTTGTGCTCAAGGGTTGGGTTGTCTCCATAACAAAGAGCAAGTGGACCTCACAGCTATCTCTTAAAAGAAGTACCTTAAGCAATTGTAATACACTCCCTATTAAAGGACACGCCAGTGACTCTGAAACAGTGAACCAAAAAGGGCAGAATTACTAAGCAAGTCGAGACCTGAGTGTGAGTGTGTGTATGTGTCAACAAGATTGGGTCACCGTCATGATGCCTTCTAGAAAATGTACTTTGGTACAGTGATAGTATGAGACGATAATGCCATAGATCAGAGGTAATCAACGTCAATGGCTGAGAGGGCCACATTAGACACAAAGGGCCACAAGTTACTTTTAACAAGTAAACAGCTAGGAACCATTTTTTTCTGATGTGCACAGGTAAGAATGCCTAACCCTCCTGGTTCCTGCTAAACTGTGAAGCAGCCATATCACTTACCCTTTAAAGTGAATCAGACGTACCTCTGAACTCACATGGAGGTATCAGATGACAATATTTGGAAATGTTTTTAGTACGGGGAACACGAGATTGTTCTAACCCCCTTTGCTCTTCTCCCAGTGTGTTCGCCTTAGAGAGGGGGTAGCATGTGTCTCCCGAGATATGAGGTCGGCCTTTACTAGAATGACTATATGATATGACAGATCACAGTGGAGGGGCATAGCTAACACACTTTGAGATACACACACATGCGCACAGATACTCAAACAATCAAAAACATGCACATACATACAGCTACAACTTGGTTTTGCAAGTCAATTCAACCTACTATTTTAAGTTTTGACCTGTGATAAGTTGACATAACTTCTAAAAACAAATTGAAATTGTTTAACCAGCTCACTCAAAGATCACAAATTAGTACTTCCACATTTATTACAACTCAAACATGAGCTTAATCTCTTGCGTCCTCTGACAAACAGCCCTGTTACAGACAAGTTGCGTCATTGGAGGGGCTGACCTGAAATCAGTTTGTAGCACGTTAATTTTGCCGCTCTAAATATCTCCAAATATTCACTGACAGACTCTGACAGGCCTGGGGGTTGATGATAGCTTAGTTGTTACAGCTCCAAGCTGTTTCTGGAGAGGTTGTACTTTTGGTGCCAAGGTTGCTAAGATGTGAGAATGAACAAGCAGTTGAAGAGTCATTGAAATCACAGTCCTGCTATATCACCGTTTTGCCCCTGTACAACATATTTAACCTCATGCTGCTTCAGTGGAACGGATCACCTTGGTTTAAACCATCTGTTAAAGCGCACCTATTTCATTTCTTTAAAACAATGTTATTTTGTGTATAATACTGTTCACGTGGTTTACGGTTAAAAAACACATTTTTTTCCACATACCGTACATTTTTGTAGCTCCAGATATACTGCTTTCCCTAAATGCATTGATTTTGTACAAAAGTCATCGATCTGAAAAGCGTTGTGTTCCTGATTGGCCAGCTAATCTGTATGTGTGATTGGCTTGAATACATGTCAGCCAGAAATGTGATGCTCCTTACCATGTTTGAAAGATTCATGCACAATGCAATGCTAGGAGTTAACTTACAGGCTGTGAGTCTGAAGCGGGAGGAATTATGATAATGCTGGTCTTGTCCACATCAACAGCCCCAGCAAGTAAACTGTTGCATACAATCTGTGTGTTTGTTGTAGTCCCAGAAAAGAGATTTACGTTGGAAACGATAACTCGCGTCATCGTTAATTTTGTGGTATGTACCTTTTGCATATCTTTAACATGTACAAATACACACTTACACACCAAAGAAAATGTAAAATTTTCTATCGGACAATAGTTGTTCTTTAAAATATAGATGTTCTTTTTTTCTAATGTAAGAAATCAGTATTCAGTATTTGCAATCAGTATTTAATTTTAATTAAGTTTATTCAAAGCACCTTGCACCGTGTATTTCTTGCATATGCAACTGTGGTTAAAGTAAAGTATAGTTTATATACTCTAGTGTTGTTCCTAAATTGTATGACTAAAGGCTGAATAGTACATTTTTTAGCCGTTGGGGAGGGTCCATGTACAGTGCACATGATGCAATTTTCGTCATCAGAAGAGTGCGCGGGTACTGTACGCATACAGCCGGATTTTTGAAACTCCCTTACACTGTACGCGAGGAGAATGTAGTATGTAGCCCAGGACATGCATTGCATTTTGACACAATGGGCAAGTGTTGAACATAATTTAAAAAACTATACTTTGCAAGGCTGTGCGTTCGACCATGCGTGTACGTTCGCATACACGTAAACGTTTTTAATATACTCTGGGCTTTAGGATACGTTTACAAAACAATGGTGTAAATGAAATGTTTTAATTTTGAAATGTTTTGATTTTGAAAAGTTTTGCGTAAAGTTAACAATGTCAAAGATTTGCAAAAACAACTAAAAGCATGTACAATAGTATACATGCACTCAAAAAAATGATTCAAGCCCTTCTTAGAAATGACACATTAAAATTGTGTTCAATTAATTTAAAAAACCTCATTAAGAGCAATAAGTATATATATTTAATTAGTCTAACACAAAATGAATATGTACTATAATTTATTGATTTCTTTTTAATTTCGTTAACACAATTAGTTTGAGTTTGGGTTCTGGAAAAAGAATTTCCCAGCATGCTTTGCATGCAACTGCTTTTGGAGAGTAATTTTTTTAATAAAGTGTTATTTTATGCATTTTTAGGTAAAGAAAAAGACTTAATAGTGTTTAATGTCCGTTTATCTTATTGAGCGTAAGAAGCGTTTGTGTTATATTTTTTTAAATTGTTTGGTTTCCATCGTGCAGAAGGGTGGCGCTTGTGGTTAGGTTGTGGATGTGACGTATTTCTCTCAATGAGCACTAACTGTGTTAATGCCTGTTTGGAGATCAGTCTCTTTTCACATGCTCATCCAAAGTATCATATGTTATTATTATTAGCATGCTAACATGTGCTTATGCTAATTAGTATGATATAAAAACGTTTAATATAAAATAACAGAAATGAGTTATTCAGACTACACTACATTGAGTTATTCAAACTACGCTAAATCGAGTTATTCAAACTACACTAAATTGAGTTGAGGCAACTAATTGAGTATTGCCATTCACTTTTAAATTGAGTTGGACTAACTCAATATATTTTTATTGTGTAAAGCAGTTTTTTATGAGTTAGGGGTACACATTCATATTGGATGGAAATCCTGCCCACAATTTTATTGAGTTAATCCAATGAATAATTTTTTTTGAGAGTGTTTTTTTTAGTTGTCATGTGCATGAAATCATAGTTTTTAGTTTATACTTTGCATTTTTCAGGAATTCAAAATGCCTTTGTCGTGTTAATGAACCGCCAAAAAGGACACAGATAAGAAGTTTCGTTATTTAGTTAAAAACAATGTTGTGTAGACATCCCATTAATTTGAATTAAAAAGTATTTTTCCAAGATGTTTTACCATATGGTTAGGTAAAATTTTGAAAATCCTATGGGTTGTTTTACAACCCAAATGCAACCCAAAAACAACCCAGCATACTTTATTTATAACCCAATGGTTGGGTTTGTCCATATTTTAACCAACTAAGGGTTGAAAGAACCCAACATTACAGCCAGAGTGTACACTGAAAGTAAATTGAGGGTATTCGTCGGTTATATTTGGAATAACATCCCATGTTGTGTTTCAAGGAGGAATGTAAGTCTCATGTGTTAAGTAGAGCTACCTGTATAGGGATGAGTAAATTTTTCAAATGTTGAAACAATCTTTGCTCATTATTACTTATTTTAGTATTTCCTTTCGCTCTCATTTTACCTGTTTTATTTGTAAAAAAAATTCTATGAATAAATAATGTCAAAAACACATCCCTAATAATTGAACATCAGGATTTTTGTTGGGAAACATCCTAATGAGTCGAGCTATTCCATTGTTTGCTCAATTTTAATTTCATCTAAAATCAGTGGTTCATCTTTGCAATCCGCACTCTGAGAGCAGAAGGAGGAGGTTGTGGAGGTCAGAGAACAGACGTGGCTGAAGACCCTCGACATCGGGCTTAACGCCGTGTTTGGGTTTGTTAATGACAGGCAAAGAGTACAGGCTCCTCCTGGCCTTATTCGCACACCCACACACACACAGATGAGAATGATATACATAGACAGGATCTAAGCACCAGAAGATATTTTGAATCCCTGTTAATTGGCCCAGAAGAGGCACGGAGCGAAAATAATCCTGCTGACAGGAAACGTCCTTCAAACAGACACACACTCATGCGACACAGATGCTGAAATTCTAGTCATTAGATTTAAACATGGTTATTTGTAGAAGGTCACCGGTATACAGATGTTGTATGAAACACACTGAAGACAGTGTTTAATGATTTTATTGTCCTCAGTCTCCTAACTAAAGAAAGTTGATGTGTTGTCTAACTGTATACACTGTATTTATCTAATGTATATATAAGTGAGCCTGAATGCTCATCATCAGAGGTAAATCTGGTTCACCATAAAACAACAATTACCCGACAATTTACGCACTCTCAGGCCATCCTGTGTATATGACGTCTTTTGTTCAGTTGAACACAATCAGAATGGCTTTTCACCCCACTTACAAACCACTAAAACAAGATAGTTGTCTGGTTTTAGCTGGTCTACCAGCCTGGTTTTAGAGGTGTTTTGGACACTTTTTGAAGTGGTAAAGCTGATCTTAGCAGGTCAGGCTGGGAGACCAGCTAAAACCAGCTGAATGACCAGACTGGAAGATCATTTTAACCAATCTAAGAGGACCAGCTTGAACTAGCTACTTCCATCTAAAACCAGCTGAGACCACCCAACCAGTTTAGCCAAGCTGGCCAAACCAGTTAAACCAGCCCACCAGCTTTAGCTGGTCTTTTCAGTAGGACACACTGGGCTTAACCCTGCGTTAAGGAGATTTTTTGAATTTTAGAAGCTGGGTAACTCCCGAAAGGAAGCAAGGTTTGCATCGTTTTGGTGGGGTTAACGTCACATTGCGGTGCCAAATGTGTTTAGCGTTCAGCGAAGCAAGGTTAGAATGTTATGACTTGATGCAACAAACAACCAATCAGAAACTGAAAAGCACACACCTCATATCATGATCTGTGTAAAGTCACAGAAACACTGCAAGCTGTGTAAACAGTCGGTTCACCATTTGAAGTAAACTTATGTGCATCACGTGTGATGTCAAAATAAGAGCCTGCTGCAGACACCTCTAAAGGGTTTATTATAAAAGAGACACTCGCGTTTACCAGATACTCACATAATCTCATGTGCACTCAAGTGAGTTTCAAGTGAGTGTCTTGCGAGTATTTTGCAAACACGAGAGTCTCTTTTATCATAAATCGTTTTCACGCATGTGCAGCAGGCACTTATTTTGACAAGATACATGATGCATGGTTCACATGACACATATTTTGAAATGACACTCTTAACACATATCTTGAATTTGCGCCCCTTGGAAGATAAGTCACCGGCCGCCACTGCTCCTGAATAGTATTTAGTAAAAACATCACAGGAGCTAATACGGATGGCAGCGACACTTTATTTAACCAATCATGACTGTCGACACAGCAAATATGCAAATAAGAACGTTAACCCGGGTATAGGAATGTACAGTGTGAAACGTTAGATTATGAAAACCCAGGGTTATCTCTTAATCCTGGTTAGTGTGAAACGTAACCCAGGATTCCATTTACCTGAGGTGTAACTGTAAACTATATGTGAAAAGCCAAAGAGTTATAGTAATTAAAGAGACAGTAAAATTGTATTTTGCATTCAAACTAATAGTGCTCTCTAGCGCCTCGCTTTTCCAAATGCGTGTTGCAACTACGGTAGCCGTTATGTAATCACTGATCTCCTTGTCCGTTTCAGCTGGTTCAGATACGCGTTGCGGTAGGTTAGTGCTTTTTGTCCCTCTCTGCTATTATAGTTTTCAAAATGGCGGAACGACATAGAAGCCTCCTTGGATCCGTTCAATGTAAATAAAGAGAAGAAATTCTAAGCTTACAAAGAAAAGTCAGATCATTGGCAGAGGTCATTTGACACCATTGAGGACATATGAATAAAGACATTGATTTTGACTAATAAAATACTTTAAAAAGTAAACATTGTCCATTTAATATCCTGCCTATTCCTAGCTTTGTGTAATGACATTAAATTGCCAGTCTTTTAAAGCAAAAAGCACATTCATCCATTAGTAATTCAACTAGTGCAAATGACTCTATTGGTTTCTGAAGCAAAACTATGCTTTGTAAGGAAAAGTGTATAAAAGTGTTCAAATTTTGTGCAAGTTGAAAATGTTGAATCTTATTGGTTCTCACGTGTCTCGTGACAACTTGCGTGTTTCATCACGAGACACTCAAAAACTAATGAGATTTGACGTTGTGGAATGATCATTTTCATTTTATGGTGACTTATTTCTTTAATAAACCTGGCATGCTGATCTTTCTCATGTCAAGTATTATCAACACCAATAGCATCTGTTGTTTAACTTTAAACACACTCACCTCAGGAATATATCAGCACTTTTGTGTCTCACAAAAAACTCATATCACATACCCCATTTCTTATCAGTTAACACCATGTGCTTCTTAATTGCACAAGATAAAAGTAAAGCATAGGGTTGTAATTCAACACCAGGCTGTCAATCATTAAGGCTTATGTCAAACACCTTATCAACTAATAATTATTAAACTTGTAAAATCGTTTCTTTTTTTCATTCAATGCTTATCATTTTGTTTAAAGTGTACCATGTACGCAAGCAGAGCATATACGTACATAAGCAGTGCGTATGAGAAATGCGTATGCGATGCATGACGTGTAAACTTGCAATAACCTATAACAACAGTTATGTTACACTATCGCACTTAAAGTACATGCTGTGGGAACTGAGCTAGAAGTAGAAAAATGTAAATGTAAACTTTTTTGTTTGTTGGGTTTAATAAAGAAAACCTAATATGTTTGCATAAGTATTTAAAAAATAAATATGTTTGCATAAGTATTTAATAAACAAAAATTTCAGATAGCACTAGCAGATCTGCCTCGGAGTCTATCGGGAATACAGTAACGTCTGAAATAGACAGATCTAATATAAAAAAATGGAAGCTAAGCTGGCAATACTTTACAATGTTAGTATGAGCATAGTGTAATTAGTATTATGGTAGTAGCACTTTAATTTGAAACAAGCTTAAGTCAACTAAAATAAATTAATTCAGATTTTTTTAACAGCAGGAAAATTAAATTAAATTAGTAAATTATAAAATAAAATAAAATAAAATAAAATAAAGAAAAAATTTCAGTATCTTTCTGTATCTTAAATGTGAACTTATTTATGAATTTTGCAGTCAATGACTTTCATTAGATTATAAAATAATATATGTTGATATTTTATGTAGCTTTTCTGTTATGTAGTATAAACTGGCGCCATCCTCAGCAATGATTGCTCCATTACCCTCATGGCAAATGTTGCTTTTTTAAGCTAAAAGGTCATTATTAAACATGTTAAAAGAGATGTACTGAACATATTACATTATGTTTGATCTTACAGTCATTACAGACGGTAGCATGTCGTCCCGTGAGAAAAGCAGAACAAAGTGAGAGTGTTTAGTGATAAGATATACTGTATAGAAGAAAAACAGATTGTAAATAAAGAAGGATAGAGGGAGTGGAAAAGAGAGGTGAAGGGGGCAGAAACTGTAGCGATCTTACATTTACAGTATACTGTGCAAGCAGTGTGAACATCAACTAATACAGGAATCTGGAGTTTCAATACTAAGTCTGTGATCCACCTGCAGAATGTGAGTTACATCATTTTACTTTTATTACATTATAAACAGTGTTATTTTAGATGAGATTCATTGTAAATTGACTTTCTATGAACCAGAATGAAGAAAATACACAAATTTGTTTTGTATAGAAAATTGCTGTATCTATCTTTATCAATGCAAGTTTTTAAAAAATATTGTTGAATTGAGCTTACCTGAAAAAGTTTAACATTTAGAAACTTTACAGAAACTTTTTTAATGAATGTTCCTGAAATGTGCAAAGGTAAAAAAGATTTTTAAGGGTTTTTATTTTTTTAAGAGTTTATGCATCGTAAGTTGTCATATAATATAGGGTAAGTGTGTATCCCATGCTTTGGAAAATCTCCAGACAGCTACCTGGTAATTTATTTGTATCCAAGTCAAGAAGCTAAACAGTGAAAGAATTGTTTGACTCAAGACCGCACACCAAGAATCATTTGTTAACATGACCATAAATTATGATTACACCTCAGCCAATGGCCATTCTGTACATTTACTTTTTTATTTAGGCTATTCATTCAGCATGTGGTTTGTTATTATGGTTGTTGATTAGATTGATAGGTCCAGGGTGTGAAGAACAAACCTTTTGTTATTTACTCTCCTCCTGGCAGACTCTTTACCGCCAGTGGTTAGTTAAATGAATAATATTGGAACTGATTCATCAGCTTCGCCCTGCATCCTCAGATCACAAATTTATTAGAGCATGATTCAACACACAAGCTTGTGAAAGAAAAAATGATTCAATTCAACTACTTCATGGTGCATTAAAAGAAAAACCAGATCTTTAAACATCTAACAGGACACCGAGCTAATAATTATATAATGTGTTGTGTAACATTGCACTGTCAGCTTGGAAATTTTGCCATGGCAACATATTTCAGCCCATGTTTCTACACTACTAAGAATGCCGAGTGATAGTGTCTTAATTGTGCCGTTGCTATTGGCTTATCTCTCTTTCTTACATTAATGTTTGTCTGCGAACCTCATAACCTGCAATTTTTCAGACCTTCGTAAAACGTTTGTTCTAGTGTAAATACGTTCCTGTGGTAACGAAGTAATGGTTTAGATGTAAAGATTGTAGACTTAAGTACAGAGATATGATAAACTACTTAATACATTTGATATATAACACAAAGCAGACAGTTAATCAGTTTGCCCACCAATGGATTTGTTTACCTTAGGCAAACAGATCCTCATAAAAAATCCTTTGTTTTATTAAAACTTACTCTCATTCTCAGGAAATGATGTTGTTTGTGTCCCATATTTGTGCTCATATAATTACTTTATATCTCTGACACAGAGAAAATTTAATTTTATGAATGCTTAGCATCAACTTTTCAAAATTAAATATGATAAAATGCATGATCCTTTCATGCACAGATTGCATGGGGGTAACAGCACTTTATGTTGTCCCATTATATGAATAGATGATAATAACAATTACATTTATTTAATGAGGATGTATAAAATAGCCCAGATGGATCTGAACTTGTTGCACCCTACTCACGAAAGTCAATGTTACAGACAAACATAAAAGATTGCATCAGTTTCTAAAAGGATGTCGTTTTCAGATAGTGAATGTGGGAATCCCAGAGGTTTTAAATGGACGTGAAAGGACAATTTTACAAGGTTTTCTTCTGAACATGTGTGATGATTCATTTGTAAATGAGACATTTTTCTTTCTCTGTTTAAGTATTGTTTTTAATACTGGGACTATATGAACATGTCTCTGTTGCTTTATACCACATCTAGTTCACATGGAGATCAATGACAGCAGCCTTTGTACATATTTTATGTATTAGCTAATTCGTATGAATTTGTACGAAGTAAATCATACAAAAACGTATGATTATTAAGAAATAATAATGAAACCCCACCCTTAACCCCGCTCTTAACATAACAGGAGCGAAAGCAAAAAAACTTACGAATGTGGTTGTACAAATGAATATGAATTAGCCACCTCATAAAATACGTACAAATTGGCATGAGATTGTGTTGGTAAGACACAAATACAAATCTCTACATTGGTTATAGTAACTGATAGATTAAAGGCATCTAGTGGTGAGATTGAGAAGCAACGGTTGCTGCCACAGGACAAATGTTGTCATCTGAGACATCATAGGGACAAAATGCGCTTTGTAAAACAGTTTGTCTGTTTAGGGTTATCATGGCAACTTTCGTGTAAAGGGACCCTTGGTGTATGTAGATAAAAATGGCTCATTCTAAGGTAATAAAACCAATACAGATCATTATGTAAGGTTTTTAATAGTATAGTTATGTACAGTTATGAAACAGTGGGTTACCAGTGCATTTTATAACAGCTAAGGGGCATTGTTAGGCACGATGCGAAGCGGAGTGCTTAAAACCCCCTTAGCTGTTATAAAATGCACTGTAACACCACTGCTTCGCGGGGCTTATTGCTTTTATAAAACAGATACTTCATATGCACAGCAGGATTTCATAAAATAAAACATAAATAAGTTGTAATTATTTTAGTACAAACATTACTCTTCCGCCAAACAAATAGGTCCTCAGAATCATGTGTGGCTGCAACAGAGCGCAGTTCCCAACACAGATGCAGCAAAGACACAATGAAAATATGATTTAAAGGAACAGTATGTAAGATATTTATATCAATTAATCATAAAATGACCTGGTATGTCACTAGAAATTAAGAAATCATGTTCATTTCAAATATTTATATCACTGACAACAGTGGTCCAGCCAGGATATTGTCATTTTAAAAGTGGAGTTGCAGCCCTCAACTGATGTTTATGTTGTCATTTTGTGTATTGGCCACCAGTTGTGTGATTGCAGTACCAGTTTTAGCCACAAGTTTTGTGATTGCAATACCAGTTTTGGCCAAAATACTAAATACTGTTCCTTTAAGACTGTGGTGTTTATTTTTATAAATCAACATTCATCTAATTTATACATTAACTTTTATATTGTGCAACTGTTGAAGTGATGATCAAACATGCTTACATTTTTTTTAAGTTGTTTAATGCCTTCCAGAAAAATTCCGTCTTAAAAAAAAAACATATATCAAATGAAAGAATTCAGGCCCTCCGCTTTTAAACAAACAAAAAACATGTTTCATCCTACCTTCATTTGTTCTCTTTTCACCTTTCAAATTTTCAGCTAAAGCTGAGATAATTCCAATTTTGTGAAGGACTTTTCTAAGAGATCAGATTCAGAGCCATGATCAAAACTTACACTGTGTTTTTAGTGTTGAGTTAATGCGTCAGTGTTTAAGTTGGGTAAGATCGTAACCTAGTGGATAATCGAAATATGGATTTGAGGTAGAAACTTCTCAGGGAACGTTTTCTCTTTATTGACTCAACAATATTTGAAGAGTTTGGTTCCAAAACGCAATAAACGCCATTTTTGAAAAAAATGAGTTACTGCCAAAATCAGTATTATATCAGGTCAGTATTTAAAAGTAAATAATTAATTTTACGCAAAATCCAATATCCGCCGTGTTATTCTGTCATCTTTTCTCCCTTTTTTCCCAAAATGCGATAAACGCCACTCCTCCTTTTTTACAGAACGCAATAAATCCGTTCCACATATTACAGCGGACCATTCACGCAATGTAAACAAACATGGCGGCGCGGTGAGTACACGGAGTCCTAGTTTTCCTCATCTACTTTGTACTTCGTGATCAACAAACAAAACAAAATAATACTTTAATGGCATTGATAAACCTGTGGTTGTTTTCTGTGACGGGAAAGATTGTCATCAACATCTAATAATTTACGCGAACCACTCGGGAGATGGTGCTTATTTCCCGACAGCATCAAGTTTCTCATGCTAACACATTGACCCCAGGGGATCTTATGAATAACTTTACATTATTTTACTCAAAGTCAACGAAAAATCGAGCAGGACCAAAACATTTTACAGCTGATCGCTGTGAAAAATGCTAAGCGTCAAGTATAACCGCAGCAATATGACAGTGATCTTAATATGACAAAGTAAGTGTTTTGATTAATGACATTAATGTTTATTTTTTATCAGTGTATATCACTGTTCAACTAAATTAATATAAAATGGCAAAGATGAATGCACATTTATACATTGATTGAATAGATTTATTAGCCTGGGTGCCAGCCCATCTTAGCCCCGCCCACAAGATTTTGTAAACGGGAAGATGGGTCTGGGGTTTCTGCGTTGAGGAGCTACTATTTTAGGACAAATGCTGTTCGAACCAATCAAATTGTCAGGGCGGGCTTTATACGATGATGGACAGATAATCAACAGTAACGTAATGAACCACGTCACCACAGAGCGCGTGTGTTGAATGGCTGCCGCTGTAGAGTTCAGGGCTGCGTTCAGCCCCGACAAAACGTTGCACAACGTTTATTAAACAGAAACGGTGATGCGTTGAACGCCCTGTTGTGATGACGTAAGCGTTGCAACTACGGTAGCTGAGAGGCCATTCTTTGTGTTCTTTTTTAAATGTTTCTGAGGACTGATGAAATCGTTATAAATGTGTGTTTAATACTGTAAAAGACCCTCAATGTTACAGTCACTGACCTTGCTGTCCAGAATGAAAGACAACATTCCAACTTGAACCCATTGAGCGAGCTGTCTCTTTACTACCGCGGTGTTTTATACATCTTTCCGCTGATTGGGCCGGCATTTCTGACACACCCACCAAACAAGAGAAAACGCTTCTAAAACCTGTTGCATTCCGTTGCACACCGTTTCCAGGAAACATGTCGTTCAACCCGGAAACCGTAGCAAAACGTTGTGCACCGGTGTGAGATTGAACGTGCCCCTGATGTGTGGATTCTGACATTGAGTCTGTACTAAAAGATATCGACAGAGCATTGATTTTAAAAGAGGAACAGAGAAACGCGAGCAGGGCATTTGTTGATGTCCTATTCGGCAAAAGTTGGTCGCAACTGAAATGGCTAACGTTATCACGGCGATGCAACTCAGCGTGCACGACGAGATGGATATAATTAGCGGTCGTTGCCAGCTTCTTTTCGGAAGCCCGGAATCATGGTTGCTGAATAAGTCAAGGGACATGCTAGGCTCCAATATTTTCAAGCAAACGTAATGGGTATCGTCGTGGATGAAGTTCACCTAACGTACAAATGGTAAGATAGTCTTACTCTATGACTTAGTAAATACTTCATGTTGTAATATAAACGAAATGTTGTAAACATAATAGGTGTTGATGTACATTCGCTAACTCGGTATAATCACAATGTTAGTCTCATTGTAGCGAAATAACTACCAGTTCGGTCAGGCTGCAAAGACGTAATTTCAACATACGTTACACACTCGGTTGCTCTGATTGGTCGTAGGTCTATCCAATTGAGTGCAGAGGCATTTTTCGGTTGAGACACGCCTCATAATTATAGCTCAATGGAGCGGTATCAGACTCAAATTCTGACTAGAATTGAGTATGGCAACGTCAGGCTATAGATTTATAGCATTTTGAAAAAAAAACCCGTCATGGATTTATTGCATTTTGTGGAAAAAATAATTCGTTTTTATAATAAATCTTTGAAAATCAAGTTATGGATTTGAATTTTTTATGTTTTTATAACCTAAAGATGCTATGGGAAACTTTGTAACAGAAAAAAGTGGTTTTCATCTTGTCACTTTCTTGGTATAGAAAACACGTTTTTACTGAAATTTGTCAAAATGGATTTATTGTGTTTTGGAAACAAACTCTTCATTTATTGACATTTATCTGGATATTGTCATTCATTGTGTAATTGTAGAAAAATTAAAAATATGATTAAAGACTGTGGTGTTTATTTTCATAAATCAGTACGTAGCAACAGTGGCGCAGTGATACTTATGTAATGCGGTCTGAATCGTGGGGTTACCGGGGTATTTTATCATGGCTTGGAACGTGTTTCAACCAATCAGAATGAAAAACCAGAACGAGCCGTTTTATAATATGTGTTTGGAGTGTCATGTGTGTTGCTCGTCATGTCAAAATAAGTGTTCATTGTGTCATTTTAACCATGTGCAACATGCATCATGTCAAAATACGTGCCTGCTGCACACGTCAAAACGGTTTATGATTTAACATGAGACATGGTGCACATTACTCGACGAACACATATTTTGACATGACGAGCCAAACACACGACAGGCTAAATACATGTTCGCATTTTGCGCCCTCGAAAAATAAGTCACCAGCCACCACTGGTTATGTATATTATATTGCATTTCTGTCAAGAGATCCTTCTAAAAGTCCTACATTGCACCTTTAATATCCAACAAAAAAAACATGATTTAAAAATAAATATAACTATAAATATTTATATTAGGTAGATAAAAATACCCATCGTATTCTCTACGATCTTGTATATTACTCATGGCTTTTTGTCCTTGCAGTAAACAGGGCCCAAAGTCTTGCATTAAATTTGCATTCGATTTAGATTCAAATTTGCATTAAATTTATTTTGGTGACCTTCCAGAAGACATAATACCACAGCATATCAGACAAGTGCATTCATTAACATTTCTTTGTGCTAACACATAAGTTTCAAAATATGAATGGCGGCGAATAACCTCTGATGAAAATGTCTCTGTCCTGACGCCATCTGCGTGGTGTCTCATTTAAATTCAGTAAGTTTAAAGAGGACTACATTTTGGGGCAAATACATTAATAAAGGCTCAACCCAACTAGCAGCTTAAAGGAATAGTGCACCCAAAAATAAAAAATCGCATAATTTTCTTACTCTCATTTTATTACAAACTTGTATAAATGTCTTTGTTCTGATGCACACAAATGAAAATATTATCAGGACTTTTTGTAACCAAACCGATCATGAGTCCCATTCACTTCCATAATAGGAAAAAAAGAATACTATGGAAGTTAATGGCGCTCATGAATTTTTTAAATATTTTTTTCCTTTGTGAACAAAAGAAATGACAAAATACAGGTTTGTAACAACATAAGGGTATTTTTTTTTCATTTTTGCGTTATATCCCTTTAAGATCTTCCTCTAACTGTTTTTTCTGTTGTAGGTATGAACCTCGATGGAAAACAGGAGGTGATCAAAGGTGTTAGACATTTTGTCCATCAAAATACAATTTCCAATGAAACGGCTTTTAAATGGCTCCCTTAAATATTTAAGAAGAACAGATGAGGCGTGGATTCATTACTGGACTAACACTATTAAAGTAAGAAGACAAAAATCTCCAAATTATTCATTAAAAAACATGATGTCCACCGTCCTGCGCTGGATGATCCTGGTAACCTTCATCGCTCTGACCATTTGCGGAAACGTTCTGGTTTGCCTGGCCGTGGCCACCAGTCGGCATCTCCGCAAAATCAATAACTGCTTCATAGTATCACTTGCCGTGGCAGACTTGCTGTTGGCCTTGCTGGTATTGCCATTTTCAGCCATGTTGGAGTTACGCAATGGGAGATGGCCTTTAGGGGGAGTGCTTTGTAACATTTACATCTCACTAGATGTGATGCTGTGCACAGCCTCCATTCTAACACTACTGGCCATTAGTGTCGACCGTTATTTAGCAATCTCAAGGCCACTCTGTTATCCCATGAGAGTCACGCCAACGTGTGTGGCCATCACCCTGACAGGGATCTGGGTGTGCTCTCTGGCTGTGTCTTTTTTACCCAATAACCTAGGCTGGAACACACCTGACTTCAGAGTGCACAACCTGAACTGGCATATGTGGGATGAGGGAGACGAAGGCAGGATCTGCCGCTATGAATGGAATAATAAATGTGTGCTGCTGTTCTCCATTGGCGTCTTTTACCTTCCTCTACTGGTCATGTGTGGAGTTTATTATCGGATATTCTCCGTTGCACGTGAGCAGGTATGTATACTTGACCCTGTCTGTTGAATCCAAGCCAAATTTTCATAATTCTTATGTGCATTAGTGAACTTACCTAATAAAACACTGGTCAACAAATCTTCCAACCCATACAGTCTTATTGCATATGTACAGGTTCATGGTTCAGATAAAGAACTTAATGTCATTGTACTTTTCTCTTTTATCTTTTCATCTATTATCTAGGTGTGCCGTATCCGGGCAGCCACTCCATCCTGCGCGCAGTCTGCATCTGCTTCAGTTCGGGAACACAAAGCCACAGTGACCCTGGCGGCTGTGCTTGGTGCATTTGTCCTTTGCTGGTTCCCCTATTTTACCTACTTCACATACTTAGGCATGTGGACGGACACAAAACCATCCCAGGTGACCCACTCTGTGGTTCTTTGGATGGGATATCTTAACTCTGCGTTGAACCCAATTCTGTACCCAGCACTAAACCGGGATTTCCGTCAGGCATATGGACATCTGCTTCAATGCAGACAAGCTAATAAAGGAAAAGCCTCCTGTTTTATCCCCTTTCAAATCAAACAGACTTTCGTGTCTAAACCACAGCAGAATGACCAGAAACAAAGCGATCCAACTGAACAGTCTCATCTTACATTTTAAGAAAATGGGGGAAAAATGCAGCATTTTTTGTAGTGCCGGCTGGTGGCTTCTTTTTTCGAGGGCGCTCGATGCAAAGTTCGTCACTACATGTATGTAGCCCGTCATGTGTGTGGTTTCTTTTTTCAAAATATGTGTTCTGCGCGTTGAGAGATCCTGTGTGCATCACGTGTCTTGTCAAAATAAGTGCCTGGTGCGGACGCGTCTAAGGGGTTTATGATAAGAGAGACGCTCGCGTTTGCCAGATACTCGCATAATCTCATGCGTAATCAGAGTTAAGTGTTAAGGGAGTGTCTTGCGTGTATTTTGTGAACGTGAGCGTCTCTTTTATCATAAACGCTTTTTATGCGTGTGCAGCAGGCTCTTTGACAAGACACGTGATGCACATGGTTTACATGACGCAACAAACACATATTTTGAAAACGCAAGAAACACACGACACTCCGTACACTTATTTTGAATTAGCGCCCCTCGGATGAGCAGTCACGAGCCGCCACTGTTTTTTTTTTGTCAAATCAACATCATTTTTATGTTACTTAACAATTAAAGTTAAGCCATTTCAACTTGTTTTTATAAGTTATGTCAACTTATTGCAGGTCAAAATTTAAAATAGTAGGTTGAATTGACTTGCGAAACCAAGTTGTTTTAACTTTATGCTGCATTATTTTTACTGTGTGAAGTACAATATATACTACATATGACAAGTTTACTTGCCTCCACTGATGATTATTACAATATATATTGCTTTTACAGGCAATGGACAATTTGACATGGCATATAATATACTACAGTATACAATTTACTAGAGTTTACTATAGCAAATATTAAAGTGTAATACAATATTGTGTAGCTAATATAAGATTTGGTTGACCAGAAAGTACGGGCTAATCAGTCTACTTTTCGGACTAAAATTAGACAAATCTAGCTTTTATATAACCATTCTTGATATAAAAAGAAAGATGACAATCTTAAGACTGGTCTAAGAAGTTTATTCAACCGGCCACTGTTTGTCTTAAGCTAACCTAGGCTGGAAGAACCTGAACTAGCATATGTGACAGGAGGCAGATGAAAGCAGGACCTGTTGCTATGAATTGAATAATAATGTGTGCTGCTGTTCTCCATTTGCATCTTCTACTTCCCTCTAGTGGTCATGTGTGAAGTCTATCATTGCATTGTATGTAAACAGAAAGTGCACTCCTTATATAATAAGGTTAATGAATTAATGTATTTTATAAAATGTCAAAAACCGGCACAATCTCGTCAACAAAGTTTGAGAACCATTGCTGTACATAAAGGCACCTAGTGCAAGCCCACACGTCTGTCTGTAATTCTCATATATGGACTGATTTATTAAACTTATAATACTAATACTAACTAATAATAATTCAATAATAAAATTTATACTCATTTTTACTGGCATTTTAGCCAATATATCAGGCTTTTCCTTGTTTGCACCCTTTCACTTGATCTTCTGAGCAGATGATGTCACAATTTGGTGCACTTGCTGGAAAATTATATTAACCAATAAAACCCATTGCTTCTTACAGTAGATCTTTCCTGAGATATTTTCCAAATAAATCCTTTTTAAGATAAAAGTACACATACAAATCTGTAAACATTTCTGTTCCAGCAGCATCTAAAATTGCTTTGGGAATACCTGCATTTGTAAATAATTTAAATAATTACATTTGTAGTAAATCTGATTTAAATTCTTTTGAATCTAAAAGACATACAAGGTGGATTAACGCACTTTAAAGGGACACTCCACTTTTTTGGAAAATATGCTCATTTTCCAGCTCCTCTTTGATTCTTACCGTTTTGGAATCCATTCAGCTGATCTCCGGGTCTTAGCATAGCTTAGCACAATCCATTTAATCTGATTAGTCCAAAAAATAACCAAAGAGTTTCAATATTTTTCCTATTTAAAACTTGAATTTTCTGTAGTTACATTGTATACTAAGACAAACGGAAAATTAAAAGTTGCGATTATCTAGGCAGATATGGCTAGGAGCTATACTCTCATTCTGGTGTAATCATCAAGGACTTTGCTGCCGTAACATGGCTGCAGGCAGCCCAATGATGTTACACAGCAGCCGAAAATAGTCCCTATAGTATCTTTCAATAGCAGGGAACTATTTTCGGGCACTACATAATATCTTGCACCGAATATCGCAACTCTTTGGTTATTCTTTTAGGCACAATGGTAATAGAATCAGATTCAATGGATTATGCTAAGCTATGCTAAAAGTGTTAGCGCCAGACCCGGAGATCAGCTGAATGGATTCCAAAGAGGTCAGAACCAAATGTTTAACTTTAGGGGAGCATCAGTTATTCTTTAGTTATATGTTTCCTGTTGAAACTTCAAGGGTCAGTCTCTTGCATAAGATGGAGTGGATGCTGAACATAATGACACAACGAAATCTCAGATTCAAACATATTAATTTGGTTCATTTTGGTAAAAATTAAGTCACTATCTTTACTGATTTAATTTCTTGAGGCATATTTACACAAATTGTACATTTAAGAGCTCTACCTTCACGGTAGGCTATTTATATTCTTTCTCTTCCAGCATGTGATCTTCCAGGAGCACAACCACAAATACATTTTTCTTCAGTAACATTGACAGCATATATCTACCTTCCTCTTTAAAGTATTTCTTTGCTTCTACCTTTTAATGATCAATGTGTCTGTGTAGAAATCATCTGCCATCTTAGCTGGACAAACCTTCGTTCTCCAGACAGTTTGATCCAGGGTCTGTTTGAATCAAAATACACTTTCACCACATGAAACTAAAGAAAAAGCTGTCAGTCCTGTGAATTTCCCTCTTTTATGAATTCAAGCACTGCATGACTTGAACAGAACTAGCAGTGCAGCTTTGATCATTGTAATGAATTATGTCTTCTTACTTTAAAAGTAAATCTGAAGTTTATTTTTTATTTAAATATCGGTGTTCTGTTCGCCAGTCTCCCTCTACGAAATGGGATAAGAATATTCATCCGCGGACCAGCAGTGCCATTACCCAGCTACCCTTGCTTAAAGTTTAAAGCATCATTGCCTTCACCCATACAATAACATGAAAACATTATAAACCAAATGAAAGGTAAGTTTTCAAGGGTGTCTTGAAAGCAGAGTGGGGTTTGTTTGTAGCTTCCCCATTGGTTAAAACTGTGATTTTAGCGGCATCTAGTGATGAGATTACAAATTGCATTTTAAAATGCATATTGTAACCGTCACAGGACAAACGTGTTGTCATCTGAGACAAAACACGCTCTGTAGAGCAGTTTGTCCATTTAGGGCTACTATAGAAACATGGCGGTGACTTCCATTTAAGGTCTTTATACACCATTGAAAATATAGTTATGTATATTATATTGCATTTCTGTTTGCCAGATACTCGTAAAATCAGAGTTTACTGTTAAGGGAGTGTCTTGCGTGTATTTTGTGAACGTGAGCGTCTCTTTTATCATAAACGGTTTTGACAAGTGTGCAGCAGGCACTTATTTTGACAAAACACGTGATGCACATGGTTCACATGATGCAACAAACAAATATTTTGAAAACATGAGCAACACACATGACACTCCAAACACATATTTTGAATTAGCGCCACTCAGATGAGCAGTCATGAGCCATTATAAAATTATAAATCATTATAAAATTATAATGTAGACAGGACATGGGTGAACAAAGACACTACACAGTTTCTAAATTCAGATAAAAACATTTAATTAGGTATAAGTTTATGAAATACAGTGTTCACATTTAAGATCCTGCAGAAAATTGTTTGATCAGCCCTTAACATTTCATTTGGCAATAATTGATTGTGCAGATCATGTATTTTGCGTAATATTTAAAGTCACAGTTTAAAGGAAATAGCAAATGTCTTATTTTCCCCCTCGCTACATATAGAAATGGCTTTTAAAAATGAGGAAAAAATGGTAGGGCGGGACTTGAATTCATTTATCGAGGATTGGCTCGTTGGAAGTTGGGTCATGTTGCTATTTGCTAATCGCTTTAACCTTTTCCCGTGCCCAACCTTTTTTTCCCTTTTCAACCGTTTTTTCTTGTGACCGGAAGTAAAGAGAGATCGTTTCTAGGAGGGTTTTTTCATGTTAGCGTTTTTGATCAAAGATTATGATGGCACATGAATTTTATTGTCGACTTAAATATATAAAAGAGTGTGCAATTAAAAAGATCACATAGTATTATAATGTTCCATATAAATATTTAATTCAAACTCATCATACCTTAAAGGAGCAATTCACCCGTAGAAACATTAATCTTTATTGAAAGTGCATCATATTTGTAGTCGAAATGTAACATACATTTCAAATTTGGTGCCTATTTGACAGAGAAAAGGGGTGTTTGTAGTCTCACCCCCTCAACAAAGATATTGGACTTCCTGCTTTCAATAATGCAAAATGATTTTACATCATTGAAAGAAGGAAGTGCAACACTGAAATCTGTATTTCTCATGTCTCAGCGGAAACTGAGGAAATTATGCACGACCATTCAAAAACATGACTGGGGTTCTAACTATATAAAGCTTAATGCAAATGAGTGAAGTGTCCCTTTAATGTTATTCTCAATATTTAAAAACCTGTTAAAGCTATAGTTTACCCATAAGGAAAAATCAGCTGTCATTTACTTATCCTAATGTCATTCCAATCCTGTATGACTTTCTTTCAGTAAGCACACAAGATATTTTAGCAGAACGTCCGGTCTTCTAACACAGAGAGAGGACAATTTGATGGGAAGAATAAGAATAAGTCTTCAGTATAGCAGTTAGAAAACTTTTCTCAAGATTATATTTCAGTTTTTGTATAAGCAAGTTGCCACAGCCTTCATAATTATTTTTCAAAACTAAGTTTGTTAATATATAACACACACACATTTCCCCATGTTTACTAGTTTTTAATCAGTTCCATTAAACAAATATTCAGTGATACTCTAAATCCCTACTGAAATGTGATGAGGTATTCTGGGTAAGCCTGTACGTCATTGAATATGACAAACATGGAAGGGTTGTTTGTGTTATCAGTCACACTGTTATAGAGATCAGCACTTAAGGAGCTCTTCGCAGGAGGAACAAGCATGCCTGATTTTCCCCGAGTGAAGTCGCCAACAAGCACCCTGGCCAGGTACATGCGTTTGTGTCCCATAATATCAGGTTGAGAGTAACCTCGGGCCGAGTAACTTGGGTCCACAGCAAAATATGTACCATTCCCATACATGGCTCCTAAAACAAAGTAAGACCAAGTTTATTACAAAAACCAATGCATACAATTGCAAACAAAGATTATACTGGATTTCGGCTAATACCATGTGTCCCAGCGAAGCTTCGATTAAAGCCATGATGGTTAATGTGATCAGTCTTATCAGGAGCAGTGCCGTGGAAGAGGAGCTTCTCGTTGTTTTTATGGTTGTTCTTGGCTTCCAGTTCTTCCTTTTTGATCATGTAGTTTTTCCAAAGTGTGCTGTTTTGTACTCGTTCAATCTTTGCAGAAAACACACCAGTTACAGTACTACAAAGAAAACATATTTAGCAAAAGCAAAAATCAGTACTGATTTACTATACTGTAGTACTACACCAGAACATTTAAAATTTGCATAGGTCAAACATAAGATTTGATGTACGTCTGTTCTTACCTGAATTATGTTAGAGGTCAAGCCGGTTCTCCTGAACTCTTTCTCAACATCTGCATATTCATTTGAAGTTGCTGTGAGATTTACCAGAACAACTGACTTTCCCTTCATGTCATCCCAATTTGAAGGCAAAGCACATTGACGGTCTGAAAAATGGTACAAGAAATTAAATAATTTTTTTAAATCTTTGTACACGATGGCCACCTAATACTGTAAATGTCTAAGTTACTTTAACTTACCTGACAGATCTACTCTTTGTAATTCAATCCGCCTCATCCCTCTTTTGGCCTGTAGATTAACTAAATCGGCCGTGTATTCTTCATTATCAATTTTGATTTTCACAGAAGTGTTTTTGCTCTGTAAGGCTTTTTCCAGGTCATAATTGGTGAACATATCAAAGCTTTTCAGGTTCTGCCCACTCGCCAGATATTTCCACTCAACCACGCTGTTGATCATGAACGCCTCACGTCTTCTGTTTTCAAACCTTTCCACCTTACGGATCATGTCCCGAATGCGACTCTCAGCATTGTGAACATCTCTCGTCAGTCCCTCCAATCTGATGACAGGGTCTTGGTCTCTACTCTCAAGCTTGATGCTTACTGTGAGCTCTCTCTGCATTGCGTTCAGCATTTCTGCATCCTCTCTGGTGAAATGACCAATAGCCGGATCACGGATTTGAATGTTCATGTGCTCCTTTATTATCAGGCTGTTGATCATGTCCCTGGCTTTATTTAAGTCTTGTTGCGTCTCTCCACACAGCTGGAACACGGCTGGTTCAATGTCCTGAACCACTATTACAAACTCTTCATTTCTGGGAGATTCTGAATTTTCCCCAAACAAAAGTTCTTTCGTCCAGGCTGTGTGAAAAAAACAGGAAAGGATTCATTATTTAAACAAAAAATTATCAAATGGTCATTCTATCCTCTATAGAATCAGCTATATCTGTCTCTCTCTCATGGTTTTTTTATCCCTAGGACTTTTCCCCACTTGGTTTTTTCCTAGAAGTTTTTTTTCAACCCCTAGAGAGTAAGCTGACATTGGCTTAGAACTCTTTTCTATACGTTACATCATTACTACGTTCGCTGGTACGAGGTAATCTTAGCCGCTTTACTTTGCTTCTTATGTTGTCCATTGATTTGTCTGTGTTTTCTCCTGCTTTTTCAATGTAAAGCTGCTTTGAAACAATTAAACAATTGTGAAAAGCGCTATATAAATACAAATGAATTGAAAATTGAAATTCTTGTTGATTTACTCACTTTTAAGCCTGTCTACAAAGCCTTTTTCCTCCTCCACTTTTTCACCCGATCGTTTGAGCATGCTTTGTTTGAAGTCTGCCACCATGCTCGTCTGGAATATGAGGAACTTCACAAGTTTCACATATGCTGGTTTCTTTTTCTTCACAAAGTCAACAACCGCATCAACCATTGCATCTGCAACAACTGCTGGGTTTGCTCCACCCTGACCTAAAGGGATAAAGATATGCCACGATGATGTTTTTATACTTATCAATGGAGTTGTTTATAGAAATTATACAAAAATGACAATTTCTATAATGATCCTAATAATTACTGGATTTAAAATGAATTTTTGGTTAACATTTTTTAGGCTTTAATTCACACTGTAAAAAACACTAGTGTATTACTAGTGTGTAGTTGCTATAAATTATAAAAAATAAAATTTAAATAACTTAAAGTGACACCATGTAATTTTTCAACCTTCATAATAAATTTTCAAGACCCTTGTACATCGACTTTAAATAGGTTGAATGACATGTCTACCATAGCCTGACGGGGTCTGTATCACTTTTACTCGTATTTTAAAACTTAGGGTTTCTGGTAGTAACCAGAGCACAAAAAAAACTACAAAATTCGACTGCTTTACGGCATACGTCACTTCCTCCACACAATTTGTTTTTAACGTGAATTTTGCTGGAGGCTACTTAAGGAGTGTAGAGAGCAGTTTCTATTATGTGACTCTGTGGCACAGTCTTTAGTGTCACGGACCTATGACACGGGCGACCCGGGTTCGATTCCCCTTTAAGGCAATTTTTTATATAAACTGTTGATTCAAACATAAATGCGATGTTCTTTATAAATTACGGCGATTATATTGCATATAGTTCCCTGTATTCAGATGCTGTGTTCACGTATTTACCTTTCTTTTACTGTGTCTATGATATTTACATTACAATCCAGGATGCTATAGCACTCAAACTTGCTCACAGTGTAAAACCAAACCCTATTCATTCACCAATCAGATCCGAGCGTTTCTCTCTTCTCTCTTCCTCATTTGCTGCGTTCCGCTGTCACTCGCGTGACGTATTACAAAGCGGCAGACCTAAACGCATCGGTTTACTTGGATTTGGAGCGATTTTCACACAAAAAAAGAGGAATAACGAGCGCCATTGCGGAAAATCCTGGTGGCGAGGGAGAGAGAGAGGATGCAACAATATTTGTTTGGAAAAAGGCAAGGAAATACGTCTGGTCGTTTCTGAATTGGAAGGCTGCAGCCTCCGGAGGTCAAATATGCAGGCTGCACACGTCAACAAGCCTGGGTTATTAAGGTAAACTGAGCATTACATTCGCAAGTCATAAGCATACTGCAACAATTTACGATTAACTAAGTATAAGTCAACTTTGTAATTGTTAATATTGAAAATAAGACAGTCTTGATGACGTATACAGCTTAGAAATACCACATCCGGAGGCTGCAACCTTCAGATTGAGAAATGGCTTCTGCCACGACGAGTTCCTTATCAGAAAGTTGTAACATGACTGCGTTTCTCCCTGTTGTCTCAAAATGTTGATCGTTTAGCATTTTAAATGTTTAGTTTTTAGTTTAGTTTTAAGGTTGGCCAGTTCCTTTCCTTTGAGACAGTGCTGCGGCGCTTGTTGGATCTATGGGCGCTAGAAATGAAAAATACGTGTCTAGCAAACCCTAGTGGACAAAAAGTTTCATGGTGTCCCTTTAAGCTAATTCAACTTTATTTTTAAAATGATAAAAAAATTCAAGTTGATTTAACTTAAAAATTGATGTGCAACATGATTTATTTTTACAGTTCATGTCATCTTAAATTAATTCTAAATTCATTCTTGAAAAAATATAATGCTTGCACAATTTATTATTATTTTAATTAAAACATATAGTTAAGCTATATTGTTCGAATTATTTTATTTTATTTAATATTTGAAAATAACTTTTAATGGCTAAAATTATATTTGTTAATGTTTTTTGAATACCATCATATTAAATAATAGAAACACTTCAATACAATAAAATAAAATAACAATTATCAATACTTTTATTGCAGTTTTAATGGTAGTTAATGTTAATTTCCAGTTGAATGCACTAATAATATACTAATAAATTTCAGAATATTTAAGACTTAAAATCAACTTTATTTATATATTGCTGTAAATACATTACTGCTGTATATTATAATACCTAATAAATTAACTAATGTTATTCAACTAAACCTATTTGAAGGTATTTTAGTATATTTTTTTAAAAGGTATACTGAAATATGTTGATGTTTTATTGTATGGTAATATTACTTGATATTTAGATAAGAGTCAATTAATACAAATGTATAAATGTTACCTGTGCCAAGAGCAGGGAAGGCTACAGAGGACAGTTGGTTTGCTTCACATATCTTAAGAACAGATAGCACAACATCTTTTATTTCAGATGGTTTATTACGTCCAATAATATGGATAATGTTTCCACATGGGAGCCGCCCAGCTGAAGTCACAATCTCTGTTTGCTGGTTATTTGTTGCTGTGAAAAGAAACATGCACTGTTCACAATAAAGCCACTGATTTAGGCAAAAATGAAATAGTTAATTATAAAAATACAAACCAGCGTTCTGTAAACATTCCCGTTCTACTTGTAATCCAGCAGCATCTAAAATTGCCTTTGATACTCCTGGATTGCAAAGGGAAAATTGGCAATTACATTTTTTTACTAGCATTTGAATTGTAAATGTATTTAATAATTTATTTAAAATAAAACTTGAAATAAGCAAACATATAAAAGTTTGAAAAAAAACTGTTAATTTGCATTAACCTGTTTTCAAAGAAAATGTGTGATTTGAGGAGTTGACAATGACATCCGTTCTTTCTTTAGTTATGTCTCCTGATGAAACCTCCAGAGTCACTTGACCCACTTGCATAGTGATCACCCCATGAGAGGGAGTGGAGACTTTAAACATAAACAAAGAAGATACATAGATGTAAATGTATAAACTTCTATTTTGCCACTATGCTGATTGCATAATATGGAAATAGTGATATATTAAATATTATGAATTAAATAGTACATTTTTACTTGAAACCTAAAATATGATTTGATCGTGCAATGTTGTAAAAAAAAACAAAGGAAAAGAGATAATTTACAACAATATAATTAATACCCATATAGCTTGCCATGCTTGTTAGAATTTCTCCCAATGACCACTAGGGGCCGCAATACGCTAATTTTAGGTTTCCTTTGTTAGTTCCTGCTCCTCCCTGTGGTTTCCATCATGCAAAATGTAGTCTGCTATAAAGTGTTTGGTGTAAATATCTAAACTGATCTTGCATAAATATTTTACTAAACACAGTTACTTTAATTTCTATCACTATTCAAAACTCCAAATTTTTGTAATTTCATACATATTTTTCTGGTTAATATGGTAGAAGTGCCCGGGTTCAAAGGATTATAAGTATGACAGACAAGAGAGGGATGAAAAAGGTTTACCAGACATCTGTGTTGACTTATGTTCTGCTGTAGAGATTGAATGGTGACGTGCTCCTTTTGTGATGGGACTCTGAATCCCATGTCTGAATATTCTGGTAAAGCACTAGTGGATAAAGCACAGAAATATACAAACAACATTAACATAAGCAACTATGGTTGATTCTTTCATTTAATTTCTAATAAATAAATAAAACTTAAAAAAAGAAACTTGAAAACTTGAGTGTGAGTCTGAAACTGTAACTTAAACTTATTTTGGACATGCTTTTCACTGTGAACATCTGGACAATTTTTCAAGCAATAGGTTTAGTAATAATTTACTACAGCGTATATAAAACTACAGGCAGACATTTGCATTGTAACTTTACTAAGGCTTGTGCGTTTGCGAACATGTTTGTGAACTCTTGCCTTAATGTATAAACACTCACATCTAAACTTTCTCTGTCAGAGGGGTGCAGAATCACAGTTATTTTTCTGAGGTTTTGAGGAGTGAATTCCTGGACTTCGCTCAGTATGATCCTGGCCACCAGATCCTTAGGAAAGCCAAGGACTCCAGTACCAATAGCTGGAAATGAGACTGAAGTCATCTGCAGAGCATCTGCTTTTTTCAGACAATCTCTAATGATCTGACCGAGTTCCTTTTGAAATAAAAATAATATAACATTAAAATTTTTAAAGGAGGTGGCATTTAGCAGTTTGCATCTGAGCTCATCATGTGGTTCATGAATATGCAAATTAGCCCCCACCTCCACTCAATCAAACCAGCTAGAACATTAAAACTTTATCATCAACCCAGAAGGACTTTAGAGTAGAGCGTACCAGGCAATTCCAGGCAATTTTTCAAAATCCAGTAAACAATTTACGAATGGCAAGAAATGACATTGCATTTAATTTATATGGTACATTACTTTGGTTCAATGTTTTTAATCTTTTAATTTTTGATCAAAGTTGTTATTCTCACCCTGTCTTCTGAACCTCTCCAATATGGGCAAACTACATGGAAGACTTTTGCACATGTCAGGTTATACCCATCTGTAATGACCATCTCTCCATAATTCAGCCTGCTTGCATGAACAGCTGTGGTGACCTCTATCTGGAGCCGATGACCTGCAGCCTGAAGGATCGCCTTGGAAATGGCACCTTTACTGAGGTCCAGGTCTTCTGATACAGTGTTTACAATGACATCAGTCTACAGAAGAAAAAGAGAAACACTCTTGAAGATGCATCAGAGCTTACTATCAAAAATGTCATCTTCATCTACTGAAACTAGATATACAGTACTGTGCAGAAGTCTAAGGCCACTATTAGATTTGTTGTTTTGCAATGTTATAGTATCATATATAATTATTTCTCAGTTTCTTTATTAGAATACAACCAGAATATACAGGAAACTTGTATGTAGTATTAAAAACAATATAAAAGTATAAGCTTAAAGGCGGAGTCCATGATGTTTGAAAGCCAATGTTGATATTTGAAATCACCTAAACAAACACGCCCCTACCCCCAATAGAATCTGGACCTTCTGTTGATAGACCCGCCCAATACGCAACCCGGCATTTGATTTGATTTGATTGGCTATAAGTGTGTTTTGGTAGTGGGCCCGTCTCCTTTTCCAACGCGTTTTTCAAACATCGTGGACTCCGCCTTTAAGTGTCAAGTATTTATAGTAAACTCCCCTTCCACTTGAGCAATAGTAGGCAACTGCAGGATCTTCATAACCTATATGAAATTAAATCCTAATTTCTCATTCTAATCAAATTACTTCAGGATTTCAGTCTCCTCAAAAAAGCTCAATATACGTTTAGTGCCAAGAGAGGTCACACCAAATACTGACCGATGCCTGAAGAAGACATTTAGTTCTGAAAATTGTCTTTTAATTTATTTTGTGTACATATTTCCTGTATTTTCTGTTTGTATCTTAATTTAAAGAGTGAAAAATAAATATGGATGAACTTTAAAACTTTGCTAAAATAAAGTTGGTGGTGGTGGCCTAAGACTTTTGCACAGTACTTTATATCTGAGCAATTATTCAATTGTAGAATACTTAAGTACAAAGTGCTAGTTGCATTACTGTTAATACATACATATTTACCTTTAAGACATGCTATTAAGTAATCTACGATTAATTTACCTTTGCATCCTGGATGTTCCCTTTGCTCAAAATGATTTTTAGTCCACCTTTTGTAGTTTTGGTTTCAAGAACACTCGACCCATCAAACGACTCTGATCTCCCACCAGAAAAGTTGGTTTCTTCTCTCCATTGGGCTCTATTATCATGTTTTTTCGGCTCATAATTGTAATTTACAAACTCTTGGCCTGTATGTCCATGATACCCACGACCACGATTGCCCTGACCTCTGTCTCCAGAGCTGTCATGCGCACTGGGCTTACTTTGAAATGGGACATTCATTTTGGGGCTGAAATCAGCAAAATACTTTCTAACGGCTTGAGCCATGGCATTCACAGTGGTGCCATTATTGTCTACCAAGTGAATCTCAGTGAGTTTACTTTGTGAGGCACTGCGGTTCTGATCATTAATGAACTCTCGCACCTCCCTGGCAATTGTATCTGTGCATAGTTCGAGAGGACAGCCAAATATCCCTGAGCTGATAACAGGAATTGCAATGGAAGAGCAGTGTTTGCTTGAAGCCTGATTTAAACTTTCCCTCACAGCACTTCTTAAACGTTTCACTACACCAGGTCTGTCTGAACTGTTATATCGAGGTCCAACAGCATGCACTACATATTTACAGGGAAGACGACCAGCCTCAGTGATGATGGCATCTCCGGGCCGCAGACGCCCATTAGCTTTAATGTACCTGTTACAGCAGTCCTGCAGATCTGGTCCAGCAGCTTGAAGAAGTGCCAGGGCTAATCCACCAATGTGCTGCAGATCTTCATTAGCTGCATTCACCACAGCATCAACTTTTAGCGTGCAAAAGTCTGCCTTTCTGACTATAACGGTTATTCCACTTGGCATCCGAACCTCACAGGATCCCACAAAATCTTCAAAACTACCTTTATTGTAATCCTCCTCCTCCTCTTCCAGCATGTGATCTTCCTGGAGCACAACCACAAATCCACTTTCCTTCAGTAACATTGACAGCATTAGTTGACCTTCCTCCTTGAAGTATTTTTTTGCTCCTGCCTTTTTAATGGTCAGTGTGTCAGCGTGAAGAGCATCTGACATCTTTTTGAAAAAGGTCATAGCCGGCTGTACAGACATTCGCTCTCCAGAGACTTTGATCCGGGGTCTCTTTGAATCAAAATGCACCGTCACCTCATTAGACTTTAAAAAATGCTGCCAGTCCTGTGATTTTCTCTCTTTTATAAATTCAACCACCGCATGTGACTTCACACGGACAGCATCTTCAATTCTAGTGTGTTTCTCAATGAAGTCTCCTAATGTCTGGCTGATCTCTATCACTGGTTCCCTAAACCCAGACACTATAACTTTGTCTCTTTGTGATGAAAGCTTTATAAACACTGTCCTCTTTTTGGATGTATTGTACAAACTTTGCACTTGTTTAAAGAGATCATGCCACTGTGGCAATGCAAGCACACCCTGATCTTCTATAATGACGTCTTTAGTTTGAAGAACCACATTCAACCTCTTCTGTGCCTCAGAAAGTGCTCGGTCTGTGCTTCCAATCAAAACAAGATCTCCATTTTCTACCGTGTATACAGCACTTATTCCATGAGACACAAACAGGTCTTTGGACATCTCATCACAATCCACCGATCTCAAGAACTCCAGTAAAGAATCATCAATCTTTAAATGAGTCTGTTTCATATATAATTGCTTTTCAAGGACCCAATTCTTGAAGGTGAGAATTTCAGTTTTAACACCTGAAAGATGTAATTTGTTTATTTTTTTGTTGTAATCAAGGCGCAGTTGTGGAGAAGCAGCTGTAGCGGTTTGCAGACCGTCTTGTAGAAGCAGGGAGTACATGCCAGGTGTCATCTCCATGTCTTCTGTTACACTATTCTTCTCTCTCTCCATTTGAGCTGATGCTCGCTCTAACATTTTCTCCAGGAGGGGTCTCAGGTCATTTACATCATGAGCCAAACCTGCCACTGTTAGGACCCCTTTAGATGAATCCATATGTGTAAAAACCAGATCTTTCACCATTTCCTTTATTTCATTCTCCACTTTGGTCCACAAGGGGTACAATACTGGCAACTCAAATGCTTTATAGTTGGATATAATGCTTTCAAAGGCTTCTGAGGCATTCTTTCTCCAACCATCAACATGTTTTCTGATTAAACCTTTCTGTTTTAGCAATGCTGGATCAGGACTGAGCAGAACTTCAGGTTTGTCTATGTTTATTTGGCAGAACTGTGAGCTCATCTTATCACTGATAGAGGAAATTAGCTTTTTCTTGAGGAGAAACTCCCTGATGGCAGGATGTATATCGACTTTAAATGGTTCAGGTAGTTTCCATGTTGGTCTGTTGCTGCCATACAAGGCTGTTCCTAGGGATTTATAGTAGGGGTAGATCTTGACTGGAACACCACCGATGGAATGCTCCATCTTCCTTGCCTTTTCCATGTCTAACAAAATTAATGAAAATTCTAAGTAAAGTAAATATCCTTACAGTAATGCAAAGAAATTGAATCACAGTTGTCTGTCAAGTAGAATGATCTGCGGGTAGGTTAACTAAAACTCACTGCACCATAACCCCTGGTTCTTTATTTCCTTGTTAGGTCATAAATACATAAAACATAACACTGTAATTCTAGCAGCAAATGCAGATGTATTTACCTTCTAAATTCTTAAATGTTATAATGGCTGCTTGCTCCATTGGCAATGTGATGGTTTCTTCTACCGGACCACCCCATTTTTCAAAATACAACTCCAGCAGCATCTTATTGGCATCAGATGGAAGATTCTCCACCCTTATACATGTGCTTCTCTCCAGGGCACGGGCCTTCAGACCATAGTCTTTGAATTTTCTGTGTGTTTTACTTTCCTCAAGAAACTTTCCTGCAACTATTCGAAATGTTATTTAATACAGAAGATTCATTTGATGATATAAATGACATACAATGCAAAATACAAAGTCGTTTTATAAATAGGTTCTATGAATTTATGTATTAGGTTAACATACTATAACGTTACAATTTTAGTTGCCAGCGGTTCCTCCCTTTTTAAAATCATGCCAGCTTATTTTTCAAGTGTATCGTACTAAAACATTGATGGACAACTTACCACGGGGAACATTAAAGGTCACAACTGCTGTCTTTAATTCTGGTATTAGTTCCATGCTAAAGTCCTTTTCCGAGAGTCCACTGACATTCTCCACCAAAAGAGACAAAACACCTTTTGTAAAGTCATCTGCAACATTCTCCAGAACTACAGCATATGACTCTTCAAGGTTCTTCACATCTGGATCACTTTCAGTTGGAGGGGTACTTTGTACTTCAGGCAAAGTAAAAGTGACATTAAATTTATAAAACATCAATGCTTATAAACCCTCAACCAAAAAATAAAAAAGCATTGATCATTACTTTTTAGTAACAGTAAAATAAGTTTTGACTGAGCAAATTATTAACTATAGAAAAAAATATTTGTACATCAGCAATAACAATAAACCTAAACAATAATGTGCATGTAGATACAGTAAGCAAACCAAAGTCCAGATGATTACTTACTAGGTTGTTGATATCCAGTTGCCTGCTCATTCTGGAAAAAAAACAATCAAGTCTTTACGTTTGTAATGCTGTCAAACAAGTAAAGCTCACAGAATACATGCAATTGTTTAGATGTGTTGAGTTTGACTGCACGCAACTGCGCAGAAAGCCTGGCGTTTGGAATAAAGTATCGCGAGAGCTATTCCAGAGCATTTCTAGCAAGTTGCTCTCGCGATTCTATGCTGATGACATCAAGTACCGTGCGGCAGTCAAACACTACACATGTCGTGACCATAGACTGTAAAAAATATGTCATGACCCATACGTAGAAAGACACACTTAAACTCTGATATTTTAATATCGTCTACAGTCGCGAAATTACTAATGATAGGCTGTAGCCTGTATTTGCTTACCAGCTGTGAGGTGCTGTCATGCTCTTTCGCTGCATCGCTGGGTTTGCTCACTTTTAAATTGACATTGTCTTTCCCAAATGTAATCACATGATCCGTTTTGGAGAGAACACCATCTCGAACTTGAACACAAGCATGAATCAGACATATCATATCTAAAACAAGTGGTACCATTAACTTGTATGCTACTTCATTGTCAGTCGATGCAACAGCTATTTTAGTTTTAAAGAACACTGTCTCGAGTGTCTGAATACATATATTCAATAAATAAACAACAAATATCAGCGCTTCACTTACTCTCAGATGATTTAAACCGAACTGTAGCAGCGCTGCTGTTTTCATTGACTTGTACGACGCAGTCTCCTCCCTGAGATTTCTTCCTACTTTGAAAGTAAATATGGAGTTTATTTTTTAAACTTTTTGAATGTTCAGGATTCCAGTCCCCTTCCACAACGATCGGATAAGGATATTCCTCCATACCGACACTTTGAATAATAAGGAAATGACTGGCAAGTCGATAGTGTTACTCCCTCCAGCTAGTTTCACTTTCGTTTCTGCGATATTTTGCGGGACAGCGGACAGTTTCGGAAAGTGCTTTATCCGAGAGAAATGTAATAAAAACAACGCGAATAATTATAAACGCACGCCAGCTACATAAAATTACTTTAAAACTTTATCATCTTTCTTAGCGTTTGTTTCGCATACGAAAATTAACCACTAACTGTAACTGTAGTAAAAACAGTGGTTTTGGAAAAACAAAGCCTAGTTAAACCAAATAATCAATACACAAAAAACATGGTTACAACACTTTTATGCCTACCACAAAAAATATGGTTAATTATAGTAGGGTTATTATTGTCTCAATATTTACAATATCGGTTTTGTGTAGGATGTATTTAACCACAGTTTCCCTTTTCCCTTGTTTTGCGCGTGGTAAGGTTCGCGTCGTTTCGTCTAATGCGTCTTCAGTCAGCAACAATATTCTAATAAATCAACAGATGGTGCTGTAACCTTACCTCTGATGGCACAAATAAAGCTTGAAAGTATATAATAGAAGTATTGTCAAACCCTTTCCTCTACTGTAATTTTACTTCGATATAAATCTAAAAATGATAAACTAGTATGCAAAACCTTTTTTATCGCTTGCCAAATGGTAAAAAGAGAAAATTCAACAACATTTATTATAAAATTCTAGTTGTAAACCAGGCAGGAAATGGTTGAACAAATACACTACACTGATTTTAAATTTAGATATAATTTTAATTCAATGCACCTCTGTTACAATAATATATCAAAGAAATAGTTCACCCATAAATGAAAAATCTGTTATCATTCATTAAGCACAAAATATATTTTTGCAGAATTCCCAATCAGCTTCTTATACAGAGAGAGGACAATTTGATTTGGAACAATATCAGGATTATATTTCAGCAAAGTATACACATGCCTTTATTGTTATTATTTTCCAAAACACAAACATTTCCCTGTGTTCAGTTTTTATCCAATTAGCTTAATAAAACATTTTCCTGACAATTCTAAATCCTTACTTTGTGATAAGGTATTCTGGGTAAGCCTGTAAATCTGAAAATCACAAACATGATAGGGTTGTTTGTGTCACCAGTCACAAACTTATAGAGATCAGCACTGTCAGCCTGTAAAGAAAAAGACAACGGTCAACATGAGTATGGTGAATAAATACTGCAAACATAAGTGATGACATTTAGAACAGCAAGGCATTTGATCAGAGGACCCAGTTTATGTTCTAAAAATCAATGACAGCAACATTTTGATTGTTGCTTAGTTTCTTATTTATTTATTTTTGAGTATTTCCAACTACACCAAAATTTAAAACAAACATACAGGAGAAGTGTAGATGTTAAAAAACAACAGATATTACAGTGCCCCCACACATACATCAGCAACATATATGTGTGTGTGTGTGCAATTGAGACTGATCTTGAATAAAATTAATATGCTTCACTGTTATTTTTCTATTATGATTTTGCTGTAGGTAGGGTTGAGGACCATTATGAAAGTGTGACAGATTGATCGCATACCAAATTCCTTAAGTTCAACATGAAACAATAAATGATAAAAAGGATGCCATTTGGAGATGCATCATTGAAGTAATAAAGATAAACTCAGCCTGACAAATCTACTCTTTGTAATTCAATCTGCTTACTCCCTCTTGTGGCCTGTAGAAAAGCTAAATCGGCCGTGTATTCATCATTATCAATTTTGATTTTCACAGAGGTGTTTTTGTTCTGAAAGGCTTTTTCCAGCTCATAATTGGTCAGCTTATCAAAGCTTTTCAGGTTCTGCCCACTAGCCTGATATTTCCACTCAACCTTGCTGCTAAGGGATGCCTCATGCCGCCTTCTTTCATTCCTTTCCACCTTACGGATCATGTCCCGAATACGACTCTCAGCAGTGTGGACATCTCTCTTCAGTCCCTCCAATGTGATAGCAGAGTCTTGTTCTCTCCTCTCAAGTTTGATGCTCACGTCAAGCTCTATCTGCATTACGCTCAGCATTTCTGCATCCTCTTTGGTGAAATGACCAATAGCCGGATCATGGATTGGAATGTTTTGAAACTCTCTTAAAATCAAGTTGTTGACCATATCCCTTGCTTTATTCAAGTCCTGTGCGGTCTCCCCACACAGCTGAAACACGACTGGTTCAATTCCTTCAACCACCATCACCAACTCTTCATTTTTGGGAGATTCCCCCCACAATAATTCTTTTGTCCAGTCTGTGCGGTACCAAGAACCAGAAAGAGATCAGTTATATCAAACTACTAGAACAAATTGATCTAATGGTCATTCTGTTCATTTACTGACCTTTACATTTTTCCACAAAGCCTTTGTCCTCCTCCAATTTTTCACCTGATCGTTTGCGCATGCTTTGGTGAAAATCTGCCACCATGTTCGTCTGGAATATGAGGAACTTTACCAGCTTTACATTCGTTGGTTTATTTTTCTTCACAAATTCAACAACAGCATCAACCATTGCATCTGCAACATCAGCTGGTTTTGCTCCACCCTTACCTAAAGGGTTAAACACATGTTAACCTAATGTTAAAAACCAAATCTTACGGTAAAGTGTTAAAAAAATAATAAATAATATGGGTACACTCTTGCATTCAAGTATGTTTTACCTGAAGGTTACATAATTTTTATTGTCAATAAATTAAAGTAAAAGTTACCAGTGCCAAGAGCCGGAAAGGCAACAGAGGACAGTTGGTTTGCCTCGCATTTCTTCAGAACAGACAAAACAACATCTCTAATTTCAGAAGGTGTATTATGACCAATGATATGGATGATTTTTCGACATGGGAGCTTCCCAGCTGAGGTCACAATCTCTGTTTGCTGTAAATTTGGTGAACCCCTTCCTATCAAAAAAAAAAACACACTACTGTCACAAAAAAATTAAAGAGAAATGTTTTAATCAAATGTCCAAGGATAAAACCGTAAATTATAAAGAAATACAAACCAACAATCTGTAAACATTCCTGTTCCACTTGTAATCCAGCAGCATCTAAAATTGCCTTTGATACTCCTGGATTGCAAAGAGAAATTGACAGTTACGTTAAACATTTTTACTAGCAACCATTTAATTACAATGATATAAAAAATGAATAATATCAAAATATTTAAATTAAAATAAGAACCTGTTTTTAAAGAAAATGTGGGATTTGAGGAGTTGACAATTGCATCAGTTTTTTCTTTAGTTATGTCTCCGGATGAAACCAGCAGGGTCACTTCACCTATTTGCATAGTGATCACCCCATGAGAGGGAGCGGAGACCTTGCCAAAAAACCCTTATGACAAAGAAAATGACAAAGAAAGAAGGATATATGGGAAATGAATACAGTACTAACCTGATACATCATTTGATAAAATTGTACTACTGTATTTTGAATTTAAAAAGAAAATTAGAAAATGATATGACCATAACAGTGTATGATACTAAAGACAATTTATGTTCTTTGTCTATATTCTTTTTTTGCTAGATTTTGCTGTCAGTGTTCGTTGCGGTCACCAAAGCTCATTAAATATGAGCAGGTCAGCCTATCTTAAGCTCCTATCTCGGTCTCAAGCTATTATTGCCACATGATGTGAAGGAAACTATGATAATGTTAAACTAATCCAGCCAATCACAGTAAAGATGGTATGGACGGAGAAAGCTTGACCAATTGAAGGGCGAGTTGATCATCTTGAAGAAATGGCATAATCTCTGTTTTTTTGCGAGAATTTATGTGAGAAAACATTTTTTGCTGAAATTTACCGAATGTATTGTGGCGTGTGCACCTCATCAGCGTTCTGTTGTATGCGTGCAGTTATGACAAGACGACAACATATGAGAAGAAACGTTGTTGCGTAGTGTGAGCAACACAGTGATTTGGGTAGTTTCCAATCCTGTAGTGTGAGCTTGCCATAAAGGATGTGTTTTAAGTTTCTTATTTGGTTTTCTTGTGTAAATGTCTAAAGTGAATCTCATATCATCCATTTACAATAGTAAATATTGTAACTTTATTTTTTATGACTATACTCAAAACTCTACTGTATTTTTTAAACTGGTTAATGTAGTAGATACTGAAATAAATCTTTCAACAAAATAAAGCTTAAATGCATTTGACAAACACAGAGAGATAGAAAAGTTTACCAGACGCCTGTGCTGACTTTTCAAAGGGTTTTGTTTTAGGCATATTGTGGTGCTTTGCTCTTTTTGTGATTGGACTCTGAATCCCATTTCTCAAGATTCTGGAAAAGCACTAGTAGATAAAGCACACATATATATCATTACCATGAGCAAATGTGATTGACTCCAAATATTCAAGTAATGTTTAAACAGTGATATAAACACTTTTGGTTTTAAGACAAATGAAAACTTGAGTCTGAGACTCAAATATATCTACTGTTCAATAGTTAAGGGCCACAATTTTGTTACACATTCTAGAACAACAATAAACTCTCAAATGTAACTATGTCATGAGTCCATGAGATCATACTCCACCCACTGATAATCTGTTTTCATAGTTGTTAATTGTTTCTGCCTTGTGTCTCAAATCACAACATTATTATTGTTTTATTTTAAAAAATATGAGTCATACCCTAGATAAATTTTAAACCACTGTGTATACAAATTATTTGTAATGCAACAGGTCTAGAAATAACTTCTACATCTACAAAACCAACACATTTGCAACTTCACATTTGAGCTCTGTGTGAGAGATCTGTGAACATATATTGATTTTGAATAGTTTTCCTCCATTTCAACACTTACATCTAAACTTTCTCTGTCAGATGGGTGCACAATTACAGTTATTTTTCTGAGGATTTGAGGGGTGAATTCCTGGACTTCGTTCAGTATGATCCTGGCCACCAGATCCTTAGGAAAGCCAAGGTTTCCAGTACCAATAGCTGGGAATGAGATTGAAGCCATCTGCAGAGTTTCTGCTTTTTTCAGACAATCTCTAATGATCTGACAGAGGTCCTTTTGAAATCAAAATAAGATATTATTATAACCTGTTATTATCTAAAATAAACATAAACAGATCATATTTAGATCATATCTTGCCATTTTTCAAAATACATTAAACAGCTTAAAATTAGCCAGAAATGACATTGCAATCTATATACTGTAATTTTGTAAATATTTTAAATAAAACCACAATTGTCTCACCCTGTCTTCTGAGGCACGACCACCTTTCCAAAATGGGCAAACTACATGAAAGACTCTTTTACATTTCAGGTTATACCCATCTGTGATGACCATCTCTCCATAATTCAGCCTGCTTGCATGAACAGTTGTAGTGACCTCTTTTTGGAGTTGATGACCGGCAGCCTGAAGGAGCGCCTTGGAAATGGCACCTTTATTGAGGTCCAGGTCTTCTGATATAGTGTTTACAATGATATCAGTCTGCAGGTGAAAGAGAAAAGGTCTATTAAAGCTGACTATCAAAAATGTCCCTTTAAGAATACAAAGACATTTTACAAAACTATGGGATCATATGGATTATATTTATGATGGATGAATGCTCTTTTTTGGCTTAAGTCTCTGAACCTGGATGAGCTTAAAAAAAATCAACCACCATTCAATTGCAAAACATTTGCAAGTCAAATACACCTAGGATGGCATCAGGGTGAGTACATTGTGGGCTGATTTTCATTTCGGGGAAGGTAATCCTTTAATGCGGTCATTGTAGTAATCCGAGATTCACTTACCTTTGCATCCTGGATGTTCCCTTTGCTCAAAATGAGTTGTAGTCCACCTTGTGTAGTTTTGGTTTCAAGAACACTCGACCCATCAAACGACTCTGATCTCCCACCAGAAAAGTTGGTTTCTTCTCTCAATCGCGGTTGTCTTTCTAAGTCTCTATTACCATGTTTTTTCGGCTCATTATTGTAATTTCCAGATTCTTGGCTTCTTTGTCCGTAATATCCTTGGTCATGACCACGATTGCCCTTACCTTTCTGTACATAATCGCCACTGCCACTAGGCTTGTTTTGATAGGGGACATTCATTTTGGGTCTAAAATCAGCAAAGTACTTTCCCACAGCTTGAGCCATGGCATTCACAGTGGTGCCATTACTGTCAACCAAGTGAATCTCAGTAAGTTTACTTCGTGAGCCACTGCGGTTCTGATTATCAATGAACTCCCGCACCTCCTTGGCAATTGCTTCTGTGCATAGTTCGAGAGGACAGCCAAATATCCCTGAGCTGATAACAGGAATTGCAATGGAAGAGCAGCGTTTGCCTGAAGCCAGATTTAAACTTTCCCTCACAGCCCCTCTTAAAAGTTTCATTACACCAGGTCTGTCTGAACTGTTATATCGAGGTCCAACAGCATGCACTACATATTTACAGGGAAGACGACCAGCCTCAGTGATGATGGCATCCCCGGGCCTCAGAGGTCCATTCACTTCAATGTACATGTTACAACAGTCCTGCAGATCTGGTCCAGCAGCTTGAAGAAGCGCCAGGGCTAATCCACCAATGTGCTGCAGATCTTCATTAGCTGCATTCACCACAGCATCAACTTTTAACTTGCAAATGTCTGCCTTTCTGACTTTAACGGTTATTCCACCCGGCATCCGAACCTCACCAATCTCCACAAAATCGTCAAAACTACCTTTGTTTAAATTCTCTGCCTCTTCCTCCAGCATGTGATCTTCCTGGAGCACAACCACAAATCTGTTTTCCTTCATGAACATTGACAGCATTAGTTGACCTTCTTCCTTGAAGTATTTCTTTGCTCCTGCCTTTTTAATGATCAGTGTGTCAGTGTAGAGAGCATCTGCCATCTTTTTAAAGAATGTCATAGCTTCCCGGACCAACATTCCCTCTCCAGAGACCTTGATCCGTGGTCTCTTTGAATCAAAATGCACCGACACTTTATCTGACTTCAGAAAATGCTGCCAGTCCTGTGACTTTCTTACTTTTATGAATTCAACCACTGCATGTGACTTAACACGAACATCCTCTTCAATTCTAGCGTGTTTCTCAATGAAGTCTCCTAATGTCTGGCTGATCTCCATCACTGGTCCCTTAAATCCAGACACTATTACTCTGTCTCTTTGTGTTGTGTTTATCAACACTGTCCTCTTTTTGGATGTACTGTAAAAACTTTGCTGATGTTTAATAAGATCTTGCCACTGTGGCAATGCAAGCACACCCTGATCTTCTACAATGACATCTTTAGATTCAAGAACCATATTTAACCTCTCCTGTGCCTCAGAAAGTGCTCGGTCTGTGCTTCCAATCAAAACAAGATCTCCATTTTCTTCCGTGTATACAGCACTTATTCCATGAGACACAAACAGGTCTTCTGACATCTCATCACAATCCACCGATCCCAAGAACTCCTTTAATGAACGATCAATCTTTAAAGGCGTCTGTTTCAGATTTAATTGCTTCTCCCGAACCCAATTCTTGAAGGTAAAAATTTCAGTTTGTACACCTGATAAAGACAATTTGTTCATTTTTTTGTTGTAATCAAGGCGCAGTTGTGGAGAAGCAGCTGTAGCGGTTTGCAGACCATCTTGTAGAAGCAGGAAATACATACCAGGTGTCATCTCTATGTCTTCCGTTACACTATTCTTCTCTCTCTCCATTTGAGCTGATGTTCGCTCTAACATTTTCTCCAGGCGTGGTCTCAGGTCATTTACATCACGGGCCAAACCTGCCACTGTAAGGACCCCTTTAGATGAATCCATGTGTGTAAAAACCAGATCTTTCACCACTTCCTCTATATCATCCTTCACTTTGGTCAACAAGAGGTACGATACTGGCAACTCAAATGCTTTATAGTTGGATGTGATGTTTTCAAAGGCATCTGATGCATTCTTTCTCCAACTATCAACATGTTTTCTGGTTAAACCTTTCTGTTTCAGCAATGCTGGATCAGGACTGAGCAGAACTTTAGGTTTGTCTATGTTTATTTGGCAGAAATATGAGCTCATCTTATCACTAATAGAGGAAATTAGCTTATTTTTGAAAAGGAACTCCCTGATGGCAGGATGTATATCGACTTTGAAGGGTTCAGGAAGTTTCAATGTTGGTCTGTTGCTACCATACACTGCTGTACCCAAGGATTTATAGTAGGGGTAGACCTTGACTGGAACATCACTGATGATATGCCTTGTCTTCAATATCTTTTCCTTATCTGACAAAAATAAATACAATTTCAATTCCTCAATTCCTTGTTTGCCCATAAAAATAGCAGAAATAAAGCAGCAAATGCACATGTCTTATCTTCTTCATTCTTAAATGTTATAATGGCCGCTTGCTCCATTGGTAATGTGATGATTTCTTCTATCGGACCACCCCATTTTTCAAAATACAACTCCAGCAGCATCTTATCGGCATTAGAAGGAAGATTCTCCACCCTTATGCATGTGCTCCTCTCCAAGGCACGAGCCTTCAGACCATAGTCCTTAAACTTTTTGTGTGTCCTGCTCTCCTCAAGAAACTTCCCTACAGCTGTCAGAAATGTTATTTTACACACCAGATATATTAGATGATATAAATGACATACAATTAAATAAAAAAGCTTATAATGTACATCTATAATCCCGTTTAAGACTAAGGTATTGATGGACCGCTTACCACTGGGGCTTTTAAAAGTCACGACTGCTGTGTTTAATTCTAGCATTAAGTCCACAGTAAAGTCCTTTTCAGAAAGACCACTGACATTCTCCACCAAAAGAGACAAAATATTTTCTGCATTGTCATCTGCAACATTCTCCAGAACTACAGCAAGTGACTCTACAGGGTTCTTCACATCTGGATCACTTCCAGTCGAAGGTGCACTTTGAACTTCAGGCAAAATAAATTGATATCAAATGTATTAAAGGTTAAAGCTTTCATAGCAATGTCTCATTCAAGTTAAATCTAAACTAATAAAACAACTAAACATTACTTTTTGGTAGTTGCCGTAATATATGATTTGACTCAGTAATTTATGAATCTTTACCAAAAATATTTTTAAATACATCAGCAATCAATAAACCTAAACAATAAAATGCCACATGTAGGCTTCATAAGCAACCAGAAACCTATTACTTACTGGGTTCTTGATATCCAGATGCTTCATCTTCCTGAAACAATAATACAATTCTTAATAATCACGTGTAAGGACAACGCTGTCAAACAAGTATACAGTGACTCAAACTCCACACACTCAATAATAAAAGAGTAATGCATTCTTAACTTCATATGCGGCTGCGCATACCGATCATATAATGACGTCAAAGTACTGCGAGAGCGATTCGCGAGTAAACAGCTCCGTGTTATTTATAATCGCTCTCGCGGTCCTTTAACGTCTTTCACCCGTCATATTTTAATATACCGTCCACATATAGTTGTGAAATAAGCATGTTATTGTATTTTAAGAAAACATTAGTGTGCTTACCAGCTGTATGCTGCTGTCTGGCTCTTTCAATGCAAGGCTGGAATTGCTCACTTTTAACTTGATTTCGACATTGTCAACAATTATCACGTGATCCGTTTTGGAGAGGACGTCATCTCGGACTGTCAAAGTTTAGTAAGATAACATTTGAAACAATTGGGACATTTACGTGTATTTTATAACTCATTTTAAGTTAATTGTCTTAACTTTTATAATAAGTAATTTTATAACAAACAAACATTATTATTTAACTATTTTTAAAAACATTGTATCTATATTTTTTGTTAAGCACTTACTGGCCGATGATTTAAAGCGAACTGTAGCAATGCTGCTGTGTTGATCGACTTCTACGACGCAGTCTCCTCCCTGCGATTTCTTCTTACTTTGAAAGTAAATCTGGAGTTTATTTTTTAAAGTTTTTGCATGTTCAGGCTTCCAATTCCCCTCAACAACGATCGGGTAAGGATATTCCTCCATACCGACACTTGTGAGCACGAATAAGGAAATGACTGGCAAGTCTGTGTGTTATTACTCACTCAGCTTATTTTCACTTTTGTTTCTGCGGTATTTTACCACGAAACTGGGACAGCGGACAGCTGTCCACATAATTTAGAGGAAGACAATGCTCTATATGAATGCCTCAATATTTAGAATATCGGTTTTGTGTACATTTAACCGCAGTGCGCGTGGATTATCTTTTTGCGCGTGCTGTTATTTAGTAAAGGTTTACGTCATTCAGTTTCGTTTGGTGACACGCGGCTTCAGTCAAATATCCAAAAGTTTCAACAGATGGTGCTGTGACTTCACCTCTGATGGCACAAATAAAGCTTGAAAATATTAGAGAAGTATTGTACATATGGGAAAATAAAAAAAGTTTCCTCTACTGTAAATTAATTACCTGGATGCATACATCTAATAATTGCCATTCAGCCATCAATTCTACTCTATCTAATGCAAAATTATATTAGAATCCTCGTAAAGTTTGGCATGATATTGGTTTGATCTCCTGTCGCCATTTACAGTTTAAGTTTATTCACAGCTTGTCAACATATACCCACTGATCTGTAGATCTGTAGGGCATCACAGTCAAACAGAAATGATAAACTATGCACAACCTTCTCTTTTTCGCTTGTCAAATGGTGAAAACAGAAAATTCAACATTTATTATAAAGAACTAGTGGTAAACCAGAAAGGAAATGTCTGAACAAATAAACTACACTGTATATCAGATATAATTTTAATTCCATGCACCTCTGTTACAATAAAAATACAGAGACAAAAAAATCCAGTTCTCACTTTCAGAGACATTTAAGATATAGCAGAAATTTGTTTGATCAGCCTTTAATTTAACATTTCACCTGGCAACTGATGCAAAACTGCAATAATTGTGCAGAACGTGTAAATATATTGTGTAATGTTTGAAGAGATTAATGAAAATATATTTTTATTTAAACAGTTCAGTATATCAGTGTTTCATATTAATATTTCATTTAACCCCAGTTTCATTCATTCATTCTCTGCAGCAAATCTTCTTAAAGGAACATGCCATCATTTTGGGATTTTAGCTTTTTCCCCTGCTGAAAAAACAGAATAGACCAGCATAATTCCCATGCTGGTTTGGTGCTGGTTTAGCTGGTGGTCACCAGGATACCAGCACCAAAACACAATATATGCTGGTCATAAGCAGGGTCACCGTATCCCCCCAGAGTTTAATAAGTCCATACATACCTTTTTCGTCTCCGTGCATCCTATAACATGTCTGACACACCCACTGCTAGCTTAGCACAAAGTAAATGGCTTCAGCTAGCATACTGCTCCCAATAAGTGACAAAATAACATTTTCCTATTTACATGTTGTGATTTGTATAGTCACAGCTTGTACAAATAACAATTAAGGTCATATGAGACACATCCATCTTTTATCTGTATGCTGGGAACTATATTCTCACAACATATAAATAGGAAAATGTTTGTGTTATTTTGTCACTTGTTATAGGCGGTTTCAGCAATAACAACATAAACAAATGGCTTTTGTGGAACACACGTAACTTTCGATAAACTCCGCTAAGAATCAACAACAACAAAGTCCTTTAAAAGTAGTTTATTTATATACTGTAACAAGCAAAAAAAACAACATTTGGTTTGGAAACCAAAACATTTGTTATTTTCAATGAGGTATTTCTTCAAGAGTTCAAATTAGCAACTAGTCAGACGATTAAACAAACAGAAACCAGAAGTAAAGTTCAGACCAGACATGTAATCGCGTCACCGCACAAGCATCCAATGAAACCATCTATAGCAGCTAGAAAACTTTTCTCAGGATTATATTTCAGTTTTTGTATAAGCAAGTTGCCACAGCCTTCATTGTTATTATTTTCCCAAACTAAGTTTGTTAGTATATAACACACACATTTCCCCATGTTTACTATTTTTCGAATCAGTACAATAAAATAAATATTCAGTGATATACTAAATCCCTACTGAAATGTGATGAGGTATTCTGGGTAAGCCTGTACGTCATTGAATATTACAAACATGGTAGGGTTGTTTGTGTTATCAGTCACACTGTTATAGAGATCAGCACTTATGGAGCTCTTTGCAGGAGGAACAAGCATGCCTGCTTTTCCTTGAGTAAAGTCCCCAACTAGCACCTTGGCCAGGTACATGCGTTTGTGTCCACTGGCATCAGGTTTAGAGTAGCCTTGGGCCGAGTAACTTGGGTCCACAGCAAAATATGTACCATTCCCAAACATGGCTCCTAAAACACAGTAAGACCAAGTTCATTACAAAAAACAATGCAAACAATTGCAAACAAAGATTACACTGGATTTCGGCTAATACCATGTGTCCCAGCGAAGCTTCGATTAAAGCCATGATGGTTAATGTGATCAATCTTATCAGGACCAGTGCCGTGGAAGAGGAGCTTCTCGTTGTTTTTATGGTTGTTCTTTGCTTCCAGTTCTTCCTTTTTGATCATGTAGTTTTTCCAAAGTGTGCTGTTTTGTACTCTTTCAATCTGTGCAGAAAACACACCGATCAACATGAGTACAAAGAAAACATTCAGTACTGATTTACTATTGCAAGCATAATGTAGTACCACACCAGAATAGGTCAAACATAAGATTTGATGTACGTCTGTTCTTACTTGAATTATGTTAAAGGTCAAGCCGGTTCTCCTGAACTCTTTCTCAACATCTGCATATTCATTTGATGTTGCTGTGAGCTTTACCAAAACAACGGACTTTCCCTTCATGTCATCCCAGTGTGAAGGCAAAGCACATTGACGGTCTGAAAAATAATACAAGTTTTTATACGTTTTTAAATGGCCACCTAATACTTTAAATGTCTGAAAGACTTTAACTTACCTGACAAATCTATTCTTTGTAATTCAATCTGCCTACTCCCTCTTGTGGCCTGTTGACGAACTAAATCGACCATGTATTCTTCATTATCAATTGTGATTTTCACAGAGGTGTTTTTGCTCCGAAAGGCATTTTCCAGGTCAAAATTGGTGAAAATGTCAAAGCTTTTCAGGTTCTGCCCACTCGCCAGATATTTCCACTCAACCAAGCTGTTGACCATAAATGCCTCACGTCTTCTGTTTTCAATCCTTTCCACCTTACGGATCATGTCCCGAATGCGACTCTCAGCAATGTGGACATCTCTCGTCAGTCCCTCCAATCTGATGACAGGGTCTTGGTCTTTTCTATCAAGCTTCATGCTTACTGTGAGCTCTCTCTGCATTGCGTTCAGCATTTCTGCATCCTCTCTGGTGAAATGACCAATAGCCGGATCATGGATTGGAATGTTTACATATTCTCTTATTATCAGGCTGTTGATCATGTCCCTGGCTTTATTTAAGTCTTGTTGCGTCTCTCCACACAGCTGGAACACGGCTGGTTCAATGTCCTCAACCACTATTACAAACTCTTCATTTCTGGGAGATTCTGAATTTCCCCACCCAAAAGTTTCTTTCGGTGTGACAAAACAAAACAGGAAAGGATCAATTATATTAAACCCATAATAATCAAATGGTTGTTATTGTTGATTTACTCACTTTTAATCCTGTCCACAACGCCTTTTTCCTCCTCCACTTTTTCACCCGATCGTTTGAGCATGCTTTGTTTGAAGTCTGCCACCATGTTCGTCTGAAATATGAGGAACTTCACAAGCTTCACATTTGATGTTTTCTTTTTCTTCACAAAGTCAACAACTGCATCAACCATTGCATCCGCAACAACTGCTGGGTTTGCTCCACCCTGACCTGAAGAGTCAAACACATGCCACGATGAGGTAACGTTTCTTTTAAACTTATCAATGGAGTTGTTTAAAAATACATTAGAAATCATACAAAAATGACAATTTCTATAATGATCTTTATAATTACTGGATTTAAAATAAATGTATAATTTCTTGGTTAACAATGTTTAATTCACACTGCAAAAAATCCTTGTTGCATTTTTAAGTTTAATCAACTTGATTTTACAATTTATTTCAACTTTATTTACTAGTGTGTAATTGCTATGAATTAAAAAAATAAAATGTAAATAACTTAAGCTAATTCAACTTTATAACTCATAGCAACTCCTCACTAGTCAAGAAAGTTAAAATGAATTGTTAAATTCAAGGTGATTAAACATATTTTTTTACATTGTATTTAGTAAAACATACGTTTTTCAAGTTTTGTAATGAATTATTTAAAAAAAAAATAATGCTTGCACAATTTATTATTATTTTCTTAAAACATATAGTTAAGCTATTTTGTTCAAATTATTTTGAATATTTGAAAAGCACTTTTTAATGGCTGAAATTATAAATAATACAAAAACATGAAATACCAATTAACAATACTTTTTTAGCCGTTTTAAATGTAAGTTAATGTTAATTTCTAGTTCAATGCACCAATAATATACTGATACATTTCAGAATATTTAGGACTTAAAATTAACCTTAATTATTTGCTGTAAATAGATTACTGCTGTGTATAGCGTTGTACACAATACCTTATACATTAACTAATGTTAACCAATTAAACCTATTTGAAAGTTTATTAAAATATATTAATGTTTTAACTTATGGTAATATTACTTGATATAGGATTATATTAATATATATTAAAATGTATACATTTTACCTGTGCCAAGAGCGGGGAAGGCTACAGAGGACAGTTGTTTTGCGTCACATATCTTAAGAACAGATAACACAACATCTTTTATTTCAGATGGTCTATTACGTCCAATAATATGGATAATGTTTCCACATGGGAGCTGCCCAGCTGAAGTCACAATCTCTGTTTGCTGGTTATTTGTTGCTGTGAAAAGAAACATGCACTGTTCACAAAAAAGTCAAAGACCACTGATATAAACTAATGTTCATCAGCAAAGATGAGATAACCAATTATAAAAATACAAACGAGCAATCTGTAAACATTCCTGTTCGACTTGTAATCCAGCAGCATCTAAAATTGCCTTTGACACTCCTGGATTGCAAAGAGAAAATTGGCAATTACATTATATATTTTTACTAGCAACCTAAATTCTAATTTTATTTTGCATTTGAATTTTAAATGTATTTATTAAAAATAAAAGGAAACATGTAAACGTTTGAAAAAAAGTAAAATTGCATTAACCTGTTTTCAACGAAAATGTCTGATTTGAGGAGTTGACAATGGCATTTGTTTTTTCTTTAGTTATGTCTCCTGATGAAACCTCCAGATTCACTTCACCCACTTGCATAGTGATTACCCCATGAGAGGGAGTGGAGACTTTGCCAAGGAGCCCTAATGTAAGAAAAATGACAAAACAAAGAAGATACATAGAAACTGTATAAACTTCTATTTTGCCACTAACCTGATTACATAATATGGAAATAGATACTGTGATATATTAAAAATTATGAATATTACATATAACTCTCTACTTGAAACCTAAAATATGATTTGATCATGCAATATTATAGAAAAAAATAAAGGACAATATATAATTTACAACAATATAATAAAACCCATCATTGCTTACTATGCTTGTTAAAATTTCTCCCAATGACCACTAGGGGCCGCAATACGCTAATTTTAGGTTTCTTTTGTTGGTTCCTGCTCCTCCCTATGGTTTCCATCATGCAAAATGTAGTCTGCTATAAAGTGTTTGGTGTGAATATCTAAACTGATTTTGCATAATTGAAAAACTAAACACAGTTACTTTAACTTCTATGACTACTCAAAACTCCTGCTAATTTCTGTAATTTCATGCATATTTTCCTGGTAGATGTACCCGGGTTCAAAGGATTATAAGCATGACAGACAAGAGAGGGATGAAAAAAGGTTTACCAGACATCTGTGTTGACTTGTCAAAAGGTTTTACTTTAGGGATTAAGTGTTGATGTGCTCCTTTTGTGATGGGACTCTGAATCCCATGTCTGAATGTACTGGTAAAGCACTAGCAGATAAAGCACAGAAATATACAAACAACATTACCATTAAGTAACTATGGTTGGTTGGTTCTTTCATTTAATTTCTAAAATAAAGAATTAACCATAGTTGTAATATTTTGTACCAGATATGTAGGAAACTCTATTTTCAACAATTAACAATACATTTTTCATATGTGATATGACAAAGAAACTTAAAAACTTGTCTAAGTCTGAAACTGTAACTTTAAAACTTTTTTGAGCAATAGGTCTAGTAATAATGTACTACAGCATATGCAGATATTTGCATTGCATTTAGGCTTTGTGAACATATTTGTGAACTCTTGCCTTCGTGTAAACACTCACATCTAAACTTTGTTTGTCAGAGGGATGCACAATCACAGTTATTTCTCGGAGGTTTTGAGGGGTGAATTCCTGGACTTCGCTTAGTATGATCCTGGCCACCAGATCCTTAGGAAAGCCAAGGGCTCCAGTACCAATAGCTGGGAATGAGACTGAAGTCATCTGCAGAGTTTCTGCTTTTTTCAGACAATCTCTAATTATCTGACCGAGTACCTTTTGAAATCAAAATAATATAACAGTATAAACATTAATTATCTTTAAAGAAAAACACCACAGTTTTTTTATATTTTACTATGTTCTTACGTAAACTTAGAGGAATTAAAGCAACACTATGTAGTTTTTTTTACCTTTAAATAATGTCTCTAAAATTATTTCAGTGATAGAACAACTTTTAACTGGACAAATTGTACTGTTGCTGCAACCTGAGCAGCCTCCTTGCTGCTACAAGCACACTCTGAAAGTGGCGGTGGAGGGTAGGAAACACAGCCCCGCCTCTCCCCCTGCCTGCAGAAGAGTGTCTGATACCAGGCACTGTTGAGCTTTTCAACCACATGGGGGAGCTGTAAGTCATTTTTACATGGAAACTACATAGTGTTGCTTTAATACATACCTATTTTTTTCAATGTGTGCACTTTGCACAACATATGGTGAACTTGTTAGCATTTAGCTTAACCTCACTCATTCCTTATGATTCAAGCAGGGATGAATTTAGAAGCCACCAAGTTAGTTACACGAGTAAGTATGGTGGCACAAAATAAAACGTGGGAAATCCAGTCCTTGGGACCCCCCTCCCAGCATGTTTTAGATGTCTCCTTATGAAACACCTGTTAGCAGCCAATGTTAATCGATTACGATTTGGGACAAATATTATGTAATTGAGCAGCTTCCTGAGTCATAGCTGGGCGACGCAGACAGGCACCACCGGTGTGCAAATACTCATAGAAAACAATGTGTTCTGTTTTTTTTAGAATAGTGCGGTGCTGAGCTGCGTGTCCGGTGTGAGACGCTTTACAGTGCTCTTCTGCCATACAATATAGTTTTATTTTGTGCCACCACACTTACTCATGAAACAACTCATGCAACAGTTTTTAAATAGGTAAAAGTGGAAATGTTTGGTGGATTCTAAATTCATCCCTGTTTTGATGGAGGAGTTAACTACGCACCGTTTGTTTGAAAACAGTTCAAACATCAACAAAAAGTGACGTCTCGCAGATTTGCTTAGAGCGCCTTTAATGGATTCTGTCAACAAACCAGTATCTCTGAACAGTCTGAGGCTGCAATTAAGCAGATTTGAAGTGAAAGTATTTGATGAATGTATAATACGTGCCGAGAGCATTCGGTTAATATTATCACATTTTTTAAAGTGATCACACCAGCTCAGACATTAAAAACGTGATGAGATGAAAACATCTAAAAATACTATGGTACTGTACACTGTTTTTAATCTTTTAATTTTCAATCACAGTTGTAATTCTCACCCTGTCTTCTGAACCTCTCCAATATGGGCAAACTACATGGAAGACTTTTGCACATTTCAGGTTATACCCATCTGTGATGACCATCTCTCCATAATTCAGCCTGCTTGCATGAACAGCTGTTGTGACCTCTTTTTGGAGTTGATGACCCGCAGCCTGAAGGATCGCCTGGGAAATGGCACCTCTACTGAGGTCCAGGTCTTCTGATACAGTGTTTACAATGACATCAGTCTACAGGAGAAACACAGAAACACTATTAAAGATGCATCAGAGCTTACTATCAAAAATGTTCCTCATAAAATGTCTTTATCTACTGAAACTTGATATATATCTAAGGATTTATTCAATTAAAGAATACTTAAAGGGATAGTTCACCCAAAAATAAAATTTTGTCATCATTTACTCACCCTTGTTCCAAACACGTATGAGTTTCTTTCTTCTGTTGATATTCTAATAAATTATCTTAACAACACAGATGATGATACCCATCAACTTGCAAAGTATTTGTCTGTCCTACTGTGGAAGTCAATGGGTACCATCTACTGTGTGCTTACCATCATTTATCAAAACACAGGTTTAAAACTCAGGTTTACAACTCACACAGGTTAACAACAACATGAGGGTGAGTAAATGATGGCAGAATTTTCAAGGGTGAACCGGGCAACCACCCAGGGCGGGATTTTTCAATGAAACATGGCAGCACAAGCAATGAAATAGGTGCTCTTTACATAACTGGATTTTTTTAAGTGTGTTTTTAAAAAAATCGAATTACGGATTTGTGCAGTTGAGAAGGATATTTTTCACTTTCACCTATGTTGAAAAATTAAAACTGTTTTTTTTTGTGGGGGGGGGGTGGCACTCAAAGGCGGTCTCGCCCAGGGTGTAATTGTAGAACCACCGCTGCCTTTAAGCACAAAGTGTTAGTTACGTTAGTATATATTTACCTTTGTGAAATGTTATTGAGTAACTTAAGATTCACTTACCTTTGCATCCTGGATGTTCCCTTTGCTCAGAATGAGTTTTAGTCCACCTTGTGTAGTTTTGGTATCAAGGACACTTGACACATCAAACGATTCTGATCTGCCATCAAAAGAGATGATTTCTTCTTTCCATTGTGCTTGTCTTTCAAAGTTTCTATTGCCATGACCACTTCCTGACCTGTCTCCAGAGCTGTAATGGACACTGGGCTTACTGTGGTGGAGGACATTCATTTTGGGGCTGAAATCAGCAAAGTGCTTCCTGACGGCTTGAGTCATTGCATTCACAGTTCTGTCATTATTATCAACCAAGTGAATCTCAGTAAGTTTGTGCCACAAACCACTACGGTTTTGATTTTCGATGAATTCCCAGACCTCCCTGGCAATTGTTTCTGTGCATAGTTCCAGTGGACAGCCAAATATCCCTGAGCTGATAACAGGAATTGCAATGGAAGAGCAGTGTTTGCCTGAAGCCTGCTTTAAACTTTCCCTCACAGCACTTCTTAAACGTTGCACTACACCAGGTCTGTCTGAACTGTTATATCGAGGTCCAACAGCATGCACTACATATTTACAGGGAAGACGACCAGCCTCAGTGATGATGGCATCTCCAGGCCTCAAACGTCCATTCATTTTAATGTACTGGTTACAGCAGTCCTGCAGATCTGGTCCAGCAGCTTGAAGAAGTGCCAGGGCTAATCCACCAATGTGCTGCAGATCTTCATTAGCTGCATTAACCACAGCATCAACTTTTAGCGTGCAAATGTCTGCCTTTCTGACTATAACGGTTATTCCACCTGGAGTCCGAACCTCACAGGACCCCACAAAATCTTCAAAACTACCTTTATTGTAATCCTCCTCCTCCTCTTCCAGCATGTGATCTTCCTGGAGCACAACCACAAATCCACTTTCCCTCAGTAACACTGACAGCATTAGTTGACCTTCCTCCTTGAAGTATTTTTTTGCTCCTGCCTTTTTAATGCTCAGTGTGTCAGTGTAGAGAGCATCTGACATCTTTCTAAAAAAGGTCATAGCTTCCTGGACAAACATTCGCTCTCCAGAGACTTTGATCCGGGGTCTCTTTGAATCAAAATGCACCGTCACCTCCTTAGACTTTAAAAAATGCTGCCAGTCCTGTGATTTTCTCTCTTTTATGAATTCAACCCCTGCATGTGACTTCACATGGACAGCATCTTCAATTCTAGTGTGTTTCTCAATGAAGTCTCCTAATGTCTGGCTGATCTCCATCACTGGTCCCTTAAATCCAGACACTATTACTCTGTCTCTTTGAGACGAAAAATTTATAAACACTGTCCTGTTTTTGGATGTGCTGTACAAACTTTGCACTTTTTTAAAGAGATCATGCCACTGTGGCAATGCAAGCACACCCTGATCTTCTACAATGACATCTTTAGATTCAAGAACCATATTCAACCTCTCCTGTGCCTCAGAAAGTGCTCGGTCTGTGCTTCCAATCAAAACAAGATCTCCATTTTCTTCCATGTATACAGCACTTATTCCATGAGACACAAACAGGTCTTTGGACATCTCATCACAATCCACCAATCTCAAAAACTCTAGTAATGAACGATCAATCTTTAAAGGCGTCTGTTTCATATTTAATTTCTTTTCAAGGACCCAATTCTTGAAGAGGAGAATTTCAGTTTTAACACCTGATAAATGTAATTTGTTCATTTTCTTGTTGTAATCAAGGCGCAGTTGTGGAGAAGCAGCTGTAGCAGTTTGCAGACCGTCTTGTATAAGCAGGGAGTACATGCCAGGTGTCATCTCCATGTCTTCTGTTAAACTATTCTTCTCTCTCTCCATTTGAGCTGATGCTCGCTCTAACATTTTCTCCAGGAGGGGTCTCAGGTCATTTACATCATGAGCCAAACCTGCCACTGTTAGGACCCCTTTAGATGAATCCATATGTGTAAAAACCAGATCTTTCACCATTTCCTTTATTTTATTCTCTACTTTGGTCCACAAGGGGTACAATACTGGTAACTCAAATGCTTTATAGTTGGATATAATGCTTTCAAAGGCTTCTGAGGCATTCTTTCTCCAACCATCAACATGTTTTCTGGTTAAACCTTTCTGTTTTAGCAATGCTGGATCTGGACTGAGCTGAACTTCAGGTTTGTCTAAGTTTATTTTACAGAAATGTGAGCTCATCTTATCACTGATAGAGGAAATGAGCTTTTTCTTGAGGAGGAACTCCCTGATGGCAGGATGTATATCGACTTTAAATGTTTCAGGTAGTTTCCATGTTGGTCTGTTGCTGCCGTACAAGGCTGTTCCTAGGGATTTATTGTAGGGGTAGATCTTGACTGGAACATCACGGATGATATGCGTTTTCTTCAATACCTTTTCCGTGTCTGACAAAAATGAATGAAAATTCAAAGTTTAATAAATACTCTTACAGCAGTGCAAAGAAATTGAATCACAGTTGTCTGTCAAGTAGAATGATCTGCGAGTAGGTTAACTAAAACTCACTGCACCATAAACCCAGGCTCTTTATTATATTGTTAGGTCATAAATAAATAAACATAATACTGTAATTCTAGCAGCAAATGCAGATGTATTTACCTTCTTCATTTTTAAATGTTATAATGGCTGCTTGATCCATTGGCAATGTGATGGTTTCTTCTACCGGGCCACCCCATTTTTCAAAATACAACTCCAGCAGCATCTTATTGGCATCAGATGGAAGATTCTCCACCCTTATACATGTGCTTCTCTCCAGGGCGCGGGCCTTCAGACCATAGTCCTTGAACTTTCTGTGTGTTTTACTTTCCTCAAGAAACTTTCCTGCAACTATTAAAAATGTTATTTAATACAGAAGATTCATTTAATTATATAAATTACATACAATGCAAAATGCAAAGTCATTTTATAAATAAGTTCTATACATTTATGTATTATGTAAACATACTATAAATGTTAAAATTTTAGTTGTCAGGGGTTCCTCCATATTCAAAGTAGACAATATATGAAAACTAATGAAACCAGCTTATGTGTATACTGTATAAGACTAAATCAGTGATGGACAACTGAACTTACCACTGGGGATGTTAAAGGTCACAACTGCTGTCTTTAATTCTGGTATTAGTTCCATGCTAAAGTCCTTTTCCAAGAGTCCACTGACATTCTCCACCAAAAGAGACAAAACATCTTGTGTGAAGTCATCTGCCACATTCTCCAAAACTACAGCATATGACTCTTGCTGGTTCTTCACATCTGGATCACTTCCAGTTGGAAGGGCACTTTGTACTTTAGTAAAAATCAAAATCAAATTTATAAAACAGTCAATGCATCAAAAGTTTCATTTAAGTTAAACCTCAACCAATAAAACCATGGAACATGGTTATTTTTTGTAGTTACAGTAAAATAAGATGTGACTACATTGTAAACTGCTTCTGTAGAAATTACAGTATTACTGGGTATTACTGGCAACTAGCTGCCAGTAACTTACTGTAGATTTTACATTTATATAATTTACCGGCAACAGTTTGTTCAAAGTTAAATGAACATGAAACATTTTTAGTCTTTATCTTCTACAGTAAGTTAATGGCAACCAGCTGCATAATTACAGCACATTTTTTACAGCGATTAACTGAATAGCAAAAATATTTGTATAGCAACAAGAATGAACCTTAACAATAAAAAATATGTGTGTGTGTGTGTACCTGGTAATTATCACGTTGTGAGGACCAATTGTCCCCACAAAGATAGAAATACCAGTATTTTTGTGACTTTTTGAGTTCCCCATGAGGAAACAAGCTTATAAATCAAACAGGATGATTCTTGAAAATCTGCCGTAGCATATTTTTTGTGATGGTTGGGGTTAGGGTTCAGGTTAGGGGAAGGGAATAGAATATACAGTTACAGTATAAAAACCATTACGAAAAATCAGATGACTACTTACTAGGTTCTTGACATCCAGATGCCTGCTCCTTCAGAAACAATAAAAACAAGTCATAATTATGTTCATAATCGCTCATAAACAAGTAGAGTCTGCGCAGATCGACTGGCTATTGAAATCAATATCACGAGAGCTATTCAAGATCAATTCTGACCAATCGTTCACACGATGCTTTAATGTCATATGCAGGTGGATGACATCAAAATACTGCGAGAGCAATTCGAGAAATCATATGGAAGAGTCTGCTTTTGAACGCTCTCGCTGTATTTTTTTGAGAGTTTTTAAACACGTCAGCGTAACATCAGAGCAAGACATAACTAAGACACTTTTCTAACCGGCATGGATCTTGCGGCGATCACCGGTGATCGATTCTGCACAGAATTTGCTCATCTCAAACATGCCTTAACACAACTATTTTGTGCAGTACTCCATTCGGTCAAACACCTGTTGTGATGCATTACGTATAAAGACAAGCTTCACCAGTTAATAGGCTGGTTTGAGATAAGCAAATTCTGCGCAAAATCGATCACCGGTGATTGCCAGGAGATGCTTTTTAAATTTTTTTATGCTATTTTATAAATAAATTCAAAAAAATTTACATTAGCCATGGGATGAAATTAATAAAAACATGGAAATGCTTACACAGATTAATAAATGTAACAGCTTTCTTGTTTATCAAATAATAGATTTCGCAGAGAGATGCATGCCAGTAAGATAAGTGTCCGAGATATGTCTGACTTGCTCTGATGTCACGCTGACGTGTGCCAAAAAACTCTTGCAATGGACAGGTGGGCGTGGGCTCGTTGCATTCTCCAGCCAGAATTGTTGACAAAAAGCACGATGGGAAAAGACTTGATGACGACACAGCATAATGCTCATTGGCCCGGGGATGTCAGCTGATAACTTCTTACTTCTAAAACCCAATATTTTTTAAACTTGTTGTTAAGGATTAGAAAGTTTATTTCTTTATCTCAAGGCAACAGGGCTGATTAGGAGAATTTAGTGAGTTAAAACATATATAATAATGTGTTTTTTTGTTGTTAATAAAATGGGGAAACGTTGGTCCACATTCCAATACAGTAGGTGGCGATAATGCGCCTTAAAGTTGGTGCCACCCGCCATTAAAAGAAAGAAGAGAAGGAACTTGTTATTGACTTATGACATTTATGTTTTTAATGAATTTCTCTGAACCTTTGTGTTGGTACTGAATTGTTTGTACTGTAAGCTCTTTATATTTCACAAAATATAAAATAATTTGTATTACCACTAGACTTAGATTTATACATCCCAACATCTAAGTAGCCATTTCCAGTAATGAACAGTTCACCTTCGTTTATTCTTACTATAAACATTTTCATGTAAATGAATGAATGAATAAATGAATGAATGAATGAACATCTGCTGAAGTTTGTGGTTGAGTGGACTGCCAGCAGCCAGATTGGTGAAGTGTCCAACTAAGCTATTTTTTATTTTTTTCACTCCTCCCTTCACTACAGCCGTCTGCTCTCGTCTAAAATTCAGGTTAGGCGAGCTGCATCTCAAACAAGCCCCCTTTTTTAATATCATCTACATTATGCTCGTGATATTACTAATGATACTCCCATGGCGTGCTTACCAGCTGTGGGGTTCTGTCAGGTTCTTTCGGTGCATCACTTTTGCTCACTTTTAAATTCACATGGTCTTTGTCAAATGTAATCACATGATCCGTTTTGGAGAGGACATCATCTCGAACTTGAACACAATCAATCAGACATATCACAAATTTAAAACAAAGTATGCTGGTACAATAAACTTGTATAGCTTACAATAGCTTTACTTAGCAATGCTGACGTCACAGGCACGTGGGTTGAAATTCTAGGCATAAAATCTGTTTCTGCCCGCACTGGACTTTTACAATGCGTCTCATGCAATATCCAATCCTGGTCGCATGGTTGTAGTATGTTTTCACTAAATACGACAATAAATCAAGTCTGACCACTGGAAGCGTTTGATATTTTGAGCTTTCAACCCGGAAGTGTTTTTAGTTCACAGCAACTGTTTAAAAATGGCTGTGTCCCAATTCAAAGGCTGCGACCTTCTGGACGTATTTTAAGACCGATTGCATCACAGCAACGCGACTTGAGGCTAGTAAGGCCGTTCCAATTCAAAGGATGCTTAGAATGAAGCCTCAAAATGTGTCCTTCTCCGTGCTGTTAAGAACGAATGGATCCTTAACAGCCGAGGATATCCCAAGAGTCATTGCGCGTCTGCAACGGCTGCATATAATGTGTGGATATTCTAAAATAAACAATTAAAACCTTTATTAAATAAAAGTGTATTTATCAGAAAACATTTTTTCTTATCACCGTTTTAGTATAAGTTATGTTTTGTGTTAATATTATTCTTTTTATGTTGCTTATATTTCTAAGGTTTATTAAAGGCACACCATGGAACTTTTTGGCCACTAGGGGGTGCTAGACATGTATTTTTCACGCCTAGCGCCCCTAGAGGCCACAAGCGCCGCAGCACTGTCGCAAAGGAAAGGAACTGGCCAACCTTAAAACTAAACTAAAAACTAAACATTTAAAACGCTAAACGATCAACATTTTGAGACAACAGGGAGAAACGCAGTCATGTTACAACTTTCTGATGAAGAACTCGTCATGGCAGAAGCCATTTCTCAATCTGAAGGTTGCAGCCTCCGGATGTTGTATTTCTAAGCTGCATACGTCATCAAGACTCTCTTTTTTCACCCGCCCGTGTTATAGGTCCGTGACACTAAAACTGTGCCACGGAGTTACATACTATAAGTTGCTCTCTACACTCCTTAAGTAGCCTCCAGCAAAATTCACGTTAAAAACAAATTGTGTGGAGGAAGTGATGTATGCCGCAAAGCAGTCGAATTTTGTAGTTTTTTTTGGTGCTCTGGTTACTACCAGAAACCCTAAGTTTTAAAATACGAGTAAAAGTGATACAGACCCCGTCATGCTATGGTAGACATGTCATTCAACCTATTTAAAGTCGATGTACTACCACAAGGGTCTTGAAAATTTATTATGAAGGTTGAAAAATTACATGGTTTCACTTTAATTTTATATACTGTTAAATAGTTTAATCAACATCAACGTGTCATATTTTCTCAAATAAATTAATATTTTTCTGATTTCATATTTATTTTAATAAGTCAGAAACGTCTCAGCTGTGTCTTGCTGAGAGGCGCACTGGGCGCGTGCAGCAGGTGACGCCAATTATGGGTCTTTCGAAGGTTACCCGTCTCATTTCAGTTCTCTTCGCAAAATTCTGAGGCTTCCACCTTGAAAGACCGATTGCTCACCTTTTAAGGTCCCATGCCCACAAGGTTGCAGCCCTTGAATTCAACCGGTCAGTGTGCTTCCACTAAACTCTGGACATTAATGAAAGGTAGGTGGACCAAAATGTACATCTTTTATCTTGGATAAAAATGATGAAACATGGTAATCTAAAGCTATGGAGGAGTAATAGACGTCTTGTCAGAACGTCCACTGCAGGCATCGTTCTAAAAACCATGGTCACCATGGGTCCGATGCCCATTCCAACTAAAGTCTGATGCCCATAATTCTGACTATAACAGTAAATGTTCATGATTTAATTTGAAAGAACTAACAAAATTCTACATTCTGTTATGCAAATATCTGATAAAATGAGAAAGTTACAAGATAAGCAGCATTTTCGGTCACAATTTCTAATATTAAAAAATAATATTAAAAATATCATAACTTTCTCAATCTCAATCAACGGATTTTTACAATCCATTTATCTTTGTAAATTGGAATATCATTAATAAATTTTGAGCTTTGGGATTTTTGAGAATTTGGTCATCATACATACTTTAATGCTATTGTAAGCTATGCAACAGCGACTTCTCTATTTTAGTTTTAAACCTGTCTCACGTGCGTAAATACATAAATTATTCAGTAACTAAACAACAGATCACCGATTGACTTGTATGTGTTTAGCACTTACTGTCCAATGATTTAAACCGAACTGTAGCAGTGCTGCTGTTTTGATCGATTTCTACAACGCAGTCTCCTCCCTGAGATTTCTTCTTACTTTGAAAGTAAATCTGGAGTTTATTTTTTAAAGTTTTTGCATGTTCACGATTCCAGTCTCCCACCACAACGATCGGATAAGGATATCCATCCATCCTAACACTCTCTGAATAGTAAGAAAATGACCGGCAAGTCGATGTAAATAGTGTTATCACTCCCTCCAGCTTAGTTTCACTTTCGTTTCAGGGATATTTTACCACGAAACTAAGACAGCGGACAGCTTTCCACATATTTTAGAGGAATCTATTGTGAAAGTCTTAATATTTAGAATATCAGTGTTCTGTGCATTTAACCGCAGTGCCCGTGGATTATCTTTTTTGCGCGTATAGGCTACTGGTTAAAAAGTTAGCGAAGGTTCATGTCATTGAGTTTCGTTTGGCATGTGGCTTCAGTCAAATATGGTTTCAGCGGTAACGACATAAACAAAGGCTTTCGTGGAACGTACGTAACTCCGCAAGAAACCAATAACAACAAAGTCCTTTTAGAGTAGGCTAGTTAATTTCTGGTAACAAGCTAAATAAACAACATAACCTTTAGTTCATATATTTGGCTCGTAATGACACTGGCTCTGCTGCGAGACTAACATTTATCAGGTGTCGGTGTTATAATAAGGTGGTCAGACACATTGTGCACACTGGTTAAGACAATAGCAGATTTTAAAAAAATCTTCAACAGTGCTAAGTTGCATTTATTGTAATGTCACGTGTGAGCTCTTCTACTTTTCTACTTAAACATTATATGGCTTGGTATAAATGGTCAAGGTTGCACAAAGATGGGTGGTATTTGTGATCCTACTGTATGTACAGGTAGCGGGCCGGTCTGGGCCAAAATGCCAAGGCCAATTTTTTTGTCCCAGTCCAGCCCTGGAAATAGGTGCACAAAAGGTTACATTTCCCCTGTTAATTAATTACACTTAAATATGGTTTGTTAACCATTTTAAATAACATTAAATGAATCATGGTTTTGTGTTATACATGTGAGTGCAAATAAATACAATTTCTTTCACATGTACACATGAGTTGTTTGAAGGGTTTCATATATGGATTGTAATTACTAAAGGAAATATATTTGCTAGTTGAATGTGTGTTTGAAGTTGGAACTTCAATAGTCAGCATTTGAAGTGAATCAAAACCTTTTATAAAATTTAGGACAACTTTGTTTATGCAAGCACTACTTAAATAGGCCTACAGTACATGGAGTTTACATAGAGTTGGAATTGTAGTCCTCAATAATTTTGATACATAACTGTGTAATGTACATTACAAGAACTTGCCATTTATGTTAACAGAGTTCATTAAACTTCGCTATTGCAGCATAAATGTAAATTCTCTTATTTATGTGTAGATTGTTCATTCCACTTGCCTTATTGGGGCTTCTCTGGCCTGGAGCGGGTAACATACACCTGCCCCAGTGCTGTCTTTGCCTAGCTGCAGGACATATGAGAAGTGCTATGAATTTCCACTAATTTCCAGTGTCAGTTAGGGCATGATCAGACCTACATTATAAAACAGTGCTTGACAAATGGTGAAAACAGAGAAAATGTGTGTTACTGGACGGTCAAACATTTTTTTATTATAGTGGTAAGCCAGACAGGACATGTCTGAAAAATACACTACACGGTTTTTAAATTCAGATACAAACTTTTAATTCAGTTCACCTCTATAACAATTAAAATACAGACATAAAAATACAGTAGCCACTTTCAGAGACTTTAAGAGATTTTAGTTTGATCAGCCCTTAATTTAACATTTCACCTGGCAATTAAGGCCATAATTGTGCAGAACTTGTAAACATATTGTGTAATGTTTGAAAGGATATATGAAAGAATGTAGTGTACTTTAATAATTTAAAGCTGCTTTGAAACAATTAAACAATTGTGAAAAGCGCTACATAAAATAAAATTTAATTAATGTCAACACAGTGCAAGTCGTCCATATTCATTTTAACCCCATTATCATTCTCTGCAGCAAATCTTCTTATAATCAATATTTTAAAATATCTCATTCCTAGTTCATTCATAAAAATCTGTTATCATTTTCCGTCAGTCCAAATTTTTGTCATGCCAATGCAAGTTCCAACACCCTTAATTGTTATTATTTTCCAAAACATACAGTCAAAACACGCATATATCTAATTAGAAAATCTAATTGAATTTGATAAGTTATTATGGATAAGCCTGTACGTCATTGAAAACGGCAAACATGGAGGGGTTGTTTATGTCATCGGTCACACTGTTATAGAGATCAGCACTGTTGGAGCTCTTCGCAGGAGGAACAAGCATGCGTGCTTTTCCTTGAGTAAAGTCGCCAACAAGCACCCTGGCCAGGTACATGCGTTTGTGTCCACTGGCGTCAGGTTGAGAGTAATTTCTGGCTGAGTAACTTGGGTCCACAGCAAAATATGTACCATTCCCATACAAGGCTCCTAAAACACAGTAAGACCAAGTTCATTAAAAATACGAATGCATGCAATTGCAAACAAAGATTACACTGGATTTTGGCTGATACCATTCATTCCAGCGTAGCTTCTGTTAAAGCCATGATGGTTAATGTGATCAATCTTATCAGGAGCAGTGCCGTGGAAGAGGAGCTTCTCGTTGTTTTTATGCTTGTTTTTAACTTCCAGTTCTTCCTTTTTGATCATGTAGTTTTTCCAAAGTGTGCTGTTCTGCATTCTTTCAATCTGTAAAGAAAAGTCAACACTGGTATGAGTATGGTGAATACATACTGCAAACATCAGTAATAACATTTGCTGCAGCGAATCATTTGATAACCTTATAGTTTTCGATTGTCGCTGACACACCCAGAGATTCTCCTAAATCAGCAAGTTAGGAGCTACTTTTAGCCCTAAGATGTTTTGTAAATACATGCCCTGGTTACTTCTGAAGATGATGTATGTCTTACTTGAATGATGTTAGAAGTCAGTCCAGTTCTCCTGAACTCTTTCTCCACCTCTGCATATTCTGTGGAGCCTACTGTGAGTTTTACCAGAACTACCAGCTGTTCCTTCATATCCTCCCAGTGTGAAGGTAAAGAATATTGAGCAGCTGAAAACAGATAAAGGAATTTTTAACTTGAAATTTTTGTTTATCTTTATACTTGACTATCAAAACTATATCTAGACTTTAGCTGATATATTGTTGTTGTTTTAGGATAAACTCACCTGACAAATCGAATCTTTGTATTTCAATCTGCCTACTCCCTCTTGTGGCCTGTAGATAAACTAAATCGGCCGTGTATTCATCATTATCAATTTTGATTTTCACAGAAGTGTTTTTGTTCTGAAAGGCTTTTTCCAGGTCATAATTGGTCAGCTTATCAAAGCTTTTCATGTTCTTCCCAGTCGCTAGATATTTCCACTCAGCCTTGCTGCTGACGAAAAACGCCTCACGCCTTTTGTTTTCATTCCTTTCCGCCTTACGGATCATGTCCCGAATACGACTCTCAGCAGTGTGGACATCTCTCGTCAGTCCCTCCAATGTGATAGCAGAGTCTTGTTCTCTCTTCTCAAGTTTGATGCTCACGTCAAGCTCTCTCTGCATTGCGCTCAGCATTTCTGCATCCTCTTTGGTGAAATGACCAATAGCCGGATCACGTATGGAAAAATTTAGATACTCTCCTAATATCAAGTTGTTGACCATATCCCTGGCTTTATTCAAGTCCTGTTTGGTCTCCCCACACAGCTGAAACACGACTGGTTCAATTCCTTCAACCACCATCACCAACTCTTCATTTTTGGGAGATTCCCCCCACAATAATTCTTTTGTCCAGTCTGTGTGATACAAAGAACCAGAAAGAGATCCGTTATACTAAACTGTTAAAAGTGAAAAGTTGGATCAACTTAAAAAACTTCAAGTGGTAACACCCAAAAAATGTAAGTTTATGCAGCTAAAATTTTAAGTTAAAAACTTTTATTAGGTGTTGAAGTAATTTTTGAAGTTGATCCAATTTTTCACTTTTTACAGTGTAGGACAAATAAATCAAATGAATGAATGACTGTTCATTTACTGACTTTTACATTTTTCCACAAAGCCTTTGTCCTCCTCCAATTTTTCATCTGATTGTTTAAGCATGCTTTGGTGAAAATCTGCCACCATGCTTGTCTGGAATATGAGGAACTTTACCAGCTTTACATTCGTTGGTTTATTTTTCTTCACAAATTCAACAACAGCATCAACCATTGCATCTGCAACGTCAGCTGGTTTTGCTCCACCCTGACCTAAAGGGTTAAAGCAAAATATTGACTAATGGGTACACTCTCTGGTATTCAAGATGCAGGTAAAGTATTTTAGTATGTTTTACCTAAAGGTTACATAATTTTACATTTTTATTGTCATTGTCAATAAATAAAAATGTGTAAAAGTTACCAGTTCCAAGTGCTGGAAAGGCGACAGAGGACAGTTGGTTTGCCTCACATATCTTCAGAACAGACAAAACAACATCTTTAATAAGGGAAGGTGTATTACAACCAATGATATGGATGATTTTTCCGCATGGTAGTTGCCCAGCTGAGGTCACAATCTCTGTTTGGTGTAAATTTGGTGCACTATTCGCTGTGGAGAAAAACAAACACTACTCACAAAAAAATCTAAGACAAACTGTTTTAATCAAATGTTCAAGGATAAATTATAAAGAAATACAAACCAACAATCTGTAAACATTCCTGTTCTACTTCTAATCCAGCAGCATCTAAAATGGCCTTTGATACACCTGGATTGCAAAGAGAAATTGGCAGTTGTTTACTAGCAACCTTTACAATTATGTTTGCATAACTATTAAAATCAATAAAGAATCAATTAAAAGTAAATAAGATTAAAATAATTAAATTAAAATAAAGAACCTGTTTTCAAAGAAAATGTGTGATTTGAGGAGTTGACAATTGCATCAGTTTTTTCTTTAGTTATGTCTCCTGATGAAATCTCCAGAGTCACTTTACCCATCTGCATAGTGATCACCCCATGAGAGGGAGTGGAGACCTTGCCAAAAAGCTCTAATAAAAAGATGCCAGAAACAGAAAATATATGAAAAAAGCATAAACTTTTTTGTTACTAACCTGATACATCCTGTGATAAAATTGTAACTTCTGACATTTTGAGTTTCAAATAGAAAATTAGTTCATAATGTAGTTTACATCATTTGATAAAGACAAAAGACAATATATATCGAATCGAATAAAAATATAATAAAACAGTTTTTCATGCTAGTTAGAACTTTTCCTAATGACCACACTGCAAAAAATGATTTTCAAGAATATTTTCTTAGTATTTTTGTCTTGTTTTCAGTAAAAATTTCTAAAAATTCTTAAATTAAGATGTTTTTTCTTGATAAGCAAAACGACCGAAGAAAATAAGTCTAGTTTTTAGACCAAAAATATCAAATTTAAGTGATTTTGATTTTGTGCATATAACAAGCAAAAACATCACTGTAAAAAAAAATCTGTAGAAATTACAGTATTACTGGGTATTACTGGCAACTAGCTGCCAGTAAATTACTGTAGATTTTACATTTATGTTATTTACTGTCAACAGTTTGTTTAAAGTTAAATGAACATGAAACATTTTCAGCCTTTTTCTTCTACAGTAAGTTACTGGCAACCAGCTGCATAATTACAGCAAATTTTTTACAGTGATCTGCCAATGGGGTAAGCAAAAAAATCTGAAACACTTTTCTGAAACACTAAAATCAAGAAAAATTCAATAAAAATTTGCTTAGAAAAAAGTTTGTATTTACAGTCAAACAGCAAACAAAACTGGTGTTACCTAAAGTAAACTGTCTGTATACACTGCAAAAAATGACTTTCTTACTTAGTATTTTTGTCTTGTTTTCAGTAGAAATATCTAAAAATTCTTAAATCAAGATGTATTTTCTTGATGAGCAAAATGACATAAGAAAATAATACTAGTTTTTAGACAAAAAATATACAATTTAAGTGAATTTGTGCTTAAAAGAAGCAAAAATATCTGCCAATGGGGTGAGAAAATTTTACTTGAATTAAGTGTTTAAGAAAAACGAAATCTTATAATCTTATCTTTTTTCTCACCCCATTGGCAGATAATTTTGCTTGTTTTAAGGACAATTTCACTTAAATTGTATATTATTTGTCTTAAAACTAGACTTATTTACTTAGGTCATTTTGCTCATCAAGAAAAAGCATCTTAATTTAAGAATTTTTAGATATTTCTACTGAAAACAAGACAAAAATACTAAGTAAGAAAGTCATTTTTTGCAGTGTATCTTGTAAGTCTTCTACACTTTGTTGTAGTTTTCAAATCATGAAAACATGATGCATATTTATTAAAAACACACAAACAATTGAATTATTCTGCTTACTGAATTATTCAGTAGTTTGTCTGTTTAACTTCCAGTGGCAGCTGATTTGTATGGATATTTAAGGTATAAAAAAGTATTGAAATACATATGAATATATCCATAGTCCAATAGATAACTTTATGGATCAGTAAAAGGGGAATTCCTCTAACAAAAGTTTTCTAGGAGGTGCTCATCTGTAGTTTTTTACAGTTAGGGGTTTTGCAGTGTAGTGTTGCCTTTTTAATTTTACTCTTTGGAGAAAGCAAAACTTTCATGTGTTATCCCAAAAAGGTGATGTTTTAAATAAATTACTGCATCCACAACAAAAGCAATATGCCTTAAAATGTTTACTCGGGTGGTTTTGCATAATTTCTAGTAAAATTTTAACATAAATTAAATCCATTGGTTAACTTGATAAAAAAAGTAATGGGGAAAACATGTTTAATCACTGTAGTGCATAAATGATTTCTTACAGGGTTGAAAAAAAACACTTTAGAGGGGTGTGAGGGGCCTCCAACATAAATGTTGCCTAGGGCCTCCAAATATCTAGAGCCGGCCCTGCCCTGTGTTATTTATTTTCCACCTTTTTAGTAAATAACCTGCATATATTACCACTCCCATTGGCGCTTTTTTTTGGAATTGCGCTACACAGCAAAATCACCAGTGTTAAATTTTCAGGGATGGTGTTAAATACACAGTGTTGATGCTGTTTTAACACTATCTGGTAATAAAATAACACTGCCATTGCTAGGCCAGTGTTATATCCACGACAGTGTCAGTGTAAAACAAGGGTGTTATCAGATTTCACTCTGAGCGGTGTAAATCAAGCCACGCCTCCACTAAACATTTCCTGTCAGGGATTTTACCGCCATTTTCCGCCAGGACTGAAGAGAGCAGGTAAATCTCATATTCACTTGGTTTAGCTAAATTAAACTGTTATTTCTCTGTCTGACTCTACGCAGCCATATGCCAAAAAACCTAAATAAGATATTTTTCCCATTTTATTTCCCCTTTGTTCGTTATTTGGTTCAGTTTAATCAGAGCTACCTTGTGTTACGTTGTTCCCTTGTTAGTTTAGTATAAAGTTAAATTGCTAGCTAAAAGTTTTAACCAAGAAGGATAATATTAACAGGAGATATGAATGAAAGAATTGAACCATGATAAAACGCGACATGCACTACAAATTGAAGGTATGAACAGAGCCGGCCCAGCCACTAAACGACACTTGCAATTGCAAAGGGCCTCGTGGCCAGCAGAGGGCCCCCTAAAGTCACTTAGCTAGTGGTTGAAAAAAATCATTAATCAAAAATAACATAAAATAACAACCTGGTCTCATGGGAAATACGTACCTCTGTACACTTTTTTGCAGGACCACAAATATGTACTAACAGGTACGTATTGCTACAGTTTTGAAAAATAAACGTCCACTGGGGTCGCTAAAGAGAAGAACTCCATGTAACATAATTAGGAGTTGCATTACATTACATCGCGAGATTTAACAACGCATGTTGGTAAGTTAAGTCTCTTTAATTTGATATAAAGTTTATTACTCTATATAAATCAGGTTAAACGTGTTCAATTCAATCGCTGTTTTATATCTGTCAGTTCTGCTTAGGTTTATTGTATCTCAAAATGATTTTAAATCAGCACATCGTAACTAAAGCGATTAAATGCCATCTTCAGCTTTTACGTGACGTGATGCAGATTCGACCAGTTTATAATAGTCATATTAGGATAAAGGTAACGCGATACGCGTCGAGTTTACCATGCTTTACCACGGTAACAGTATATTTCGGCTACTGCGTGCTAACATCCGATTCGCGTCGAATTTGCTTTACCACGGTAACAGTTTCGGCTACTGCGTGCTAAAATCCGATTCGCGTCGAATTTACCATGCTTTACCACGGTAACAGTATATTTCGGCTACTGCGTGCTAAAATCCGATTCGCGACGTATTTACCATGCTTTACCACTGTAACATTTTCGGCTTCTGCGTGCTAAAATCCGATTCGCGTCGAATTTACCATGCTTTACCACGGTAACAGTATATTTCGGCTACTGCGTGCTAAAATCCGATTCGCGTCGAATTTACCATGCTTTACCACGAGTAGTTGTAAGGGACCACTATCTGTCAAAATTTGATTGATTTATGACCCCCTTTGACAGGGGGCGGGACTATCAATCAAAAGGTGTACAAACTGTCTAGGTTTGAGAATCGTATATCAAGGGCTTTAGACAGCGAGTATCCTGTGCGTGTTTTACGATGTGTCAATCAGCTCGTTGTTTTCCTGTGTGTGTGTGTGTGTTTTATGTCAAGCCTATGCTGTCATGTTTATTGCTGTCAAAAAATAAAGTTTATAGTTTTAGACTGCGTAGTTTCACAAGCGGTCCTGTGCTGTCAGCGATCTCTCTCTTTCTCTCTCTCTCGCCCCCACTGCGCGTCTCGCCCCAGCGCGTCACACAGCGATGTGTGTGTGTGTTGTATAAATGGGTGTTATAAGATAGGCTTGTTTAAAACAGGTTATAGGTTTTCAGTGAATGAAAAGACTATGGTTCTGTCTTAACCGTTAAACAATGGCCGGCGCATTTAATACCCCTCCGGCTTCTGGTATGGAGATGGATGAAGATGTGACTTTTGCGCCCAAGAGGGGTGTGGGGCATCGTGTGCGTTTGACAGAGTTTTTACATGATTCGGAAGACATGGTTAAATATGAATTTCTAATGGCTGACAAACGTTTGGGGTACTACGAGTTTGACAAGAAATTGCGCACTGTAAAGCTTTACAGTGTGGAGTCTGGTGAGAAACAAACATACGGAGATCCAAGCCTTTTTCTCCCTGCTAAAGACTGGTCCTTGTTCTACAAACGTATCTGGAAAGATGTGCAAGAGTTTTGTGATCGACCGTTGTACGTTGGTGAGTGGAATGGTGTGACCCGGGGGATGCACTATCGTGTTGCCGCCAACCAGTGTAAAAAGAAACTTGATGATTGTGTCTACATTTTCACCTGTAGAGACGTATCAAAGATTTCTGAGTATACATGGCCTATCCCGGAGGATGAGCACAACAACCACTACGATCTGCAATTCATTTTCCAGTGGCGCGATGTTCGTGTGCTTGGAGATGTTTTTGCACACATTGACAAAATGTTTAGATGGTGCAAGATGCGTGACCAATACAATGCCGTAAGGGTTAAATTGTTTGACCCCCGTGGAAGCATGGCGGGGACCGGCGAGATGCCGTCTCCGCCCACTTACTACAAACATTAAAAGACCCCGGACCACAGACCCCAGACACATTGATTCAACATGTCTCAAGACTCTGAAACTCCTTACCACACCGTCATAGATACACCCGATACCATGGATGCTCCCCCGCCAAGTGCTGAAGACACCGCGGCTATTAACAGCTGGCTGGATGAGTTCTGCAGAGAACTGGGGTATCACAACCTGACTTTCCTCACTACGCGTAGCTGTAACATCGCCGCAGCCGCGCACGGAGCATCAGACGACGGCGTGGACGGCTGTATCGGCGTCGCTGGCTTTAAGCTAATAAAGGCCATTGTTGCGTCCGTTCTGGGATGCGCCGTCGGGGCAAAGATGAAGCGTGAATGCTACGGCTGCAAGGTGAACCACCCAAGCCAAATACAGCACGGATGCCTTTACGAACCCACGCCCTATTACTTTGAATTTAATTATGAAGATTTTACCAGTACGTTGTTTAAACCGGAGTTTAAACACATCATCGTACAAGCTCTGAACCAGATCGGCCTGAAATCTCATCCCATGAGGATCCAAGGTGCTGTGGACGCTATTCTGTGTGAATTAAGGTCTGAGCCTTACGTTGTGTCTAAGCTGAAAGAAATCACAGATGAGCTAATCGATGATAAATGTGAAAAACTTGTCAATGATTGTGTGGACTCCTGGAGTAAAATCTGCTGAGTTTGAACTGACATCGACTTTCAAATGGGGAACCTGTGCTTTACCGGACTGATTAAAAATATGTTTAAAAACCATTATAAACATGAACTGGTTAATCTCTTATGTAGCGTGATATCTCTTGAAACTGACTATGATTTCAAACCTGATGCTTGTGAAAGCAGCAAACGTGTGACCAGTCTCAAACAACAAATGTCTGATGTGCGAGATATTGCTACGTCATGGGACACCATGGTCCAGATGTGTGTTAATGCCGAAGAGCAACCTTGTATTTTTATTAAAAAAACTCTAGATTTGATGTATAAAAGTCATGATGATTTTTACATAGGAGATGTAATCACAATGTCTACATACGTAATTGATTTATGCATTGCTATGGTTTTAAAGAATCCACAATTTAATGTGTGTGAAGTTGTCGCAACAGCTGCTGAATATATGATTGATAAAAAAATTGTTTCATGTATACATTTTTTATGGTATTTAGACACCCTGTAATGGCTTTCTGTATTATCGTTGTTGTGTGAAAATAAAAAAGACTATTTACTTAAATCTCACGCATTACTTATTTGTGGTCTGATGAGACGACATCATGTCGGCAGAACTCATGAGTAAGGTTTATTACACACCCTCCAACCCGGGGTCCTTAGGTGGTAAAAATCGTTTAAAACAAGCTGTTTTAAAAGATTACGATGTACGTTTAAATGACGAGGAAGTTTCAGAATGGGTCTCCTCACAGGATGCCTACACGTTACATAGACAGGCTCCTCTTAAATTCAAAAGAAACAGAGTGATTGTTTATGGGATAGACATGCAGTTTCAAGCTGATTTGGTCGATATGTCTGCATATTCCAAGGAAAATGACGACACAAAATTTTTACTCACATGCATAGATGTGTTTAGTAAATATGCATGGACTCGGGTCTTAAAGAACAAAAGCGGCCTTGAGGTCGCTAAGGCTTTTGAGTCAATACTTGGGGAAGGCCGGGTGCCTCAAAAAATACAGACGGATCAGGGGAAAGAATTTTTTAACAAACATTTTCAAGAAGTTGTTAAAAAATATAATATTCATCATTTTGCCGTCGCATCGGATTTAAAAGCTTCTGTGGTTGAAAGGTTTAATCGTAGCCTCAAAAACTTGATGTGGCGTTTTTTAACAGCCACAAACTCCAGGAGATATATTGACGTGTTACAAGATATCACGCGGGGCTACAACGCCAGTTATCACAGGAGTATTAAGATGAGACCCGTGGATGTCAACAAAGATATTGAACACGTTGTGTTTGAAAATCTGTATGGACCTGCAGGAGTGCGACGAGACAAACCCGCGTGTTTTAAATACAAGATCGGTGATGTTGTTAGAATCTCCAAAGTTAGGGGTCCATTCGCGAAAGGTTATGAACAGAATTACACAGAAGAGTATTTTACAATCGCAGAGTGTATACCCAGGGATCCGCCGGTCTACAAACTACATGATTATGACAACGATGTTATTGATGGTCGGTTTTACGAACAAGAATTACAAAAAATATCTGTGTGTGAAAACAAAGCATTTAAGGTAGAAAAAATCTTAGACAAGAAAAAACGTGGCAAAAAAATAGTGGTTTTAGTGAAATGGCTCGGATGGCCTGATAAATTTAATAGTTGGGTCGAAGAAAAAGATGTGGTCGATATACAGAATCCTTAAAAAGGAGGAACTCACGTAGAATAAAGGCAGTCCAATAAAAAATAGACATGGGTGAGGGTGGCTTTTATGTTACATTACCATGCAACGCATCTTCTGGTGTCTACACCAACAATACTATCTCAAATTATAGGACCGTATTAGGCAATCCTATAAACCTGAGGGGCAAATGGGAGGTGGGGATTGTTGAAATTGAATATCCTAGAACATGGTACACATTTAGTACCGAAGACGCATTTTTTGATTTAAATACAGAAGTAGGAGCGTCCAATATTTTCAACGACAGCAAGCGACACTTTATAAAAGCTGGATATTATGAAAATGTCACATCGGTGGTTAGTGAAATAAATAAGGCTCTAAACCCTAACGGATTCATGGGGTATGATAACATAAGAAACAAGGTATTTTTAAAAGCACCGCCCGGTATCTCGTTAATGTTTAGCGGCAAGTTGGCGGTCATTTTAGGGTTGCGACCTAATGTGCCTATAGGGATAGCCATGCGAGCACCTGCCCCTCCTGAGCCTATAAAGGATGTTGTGACGAGAGCGCCGTATCAGGCAGACATAAATGGTGGATTCTATACGCTCTATATCTATACTGACATTATCGAATATCAGTCAGTAGGTGATGCATATGTACCGCTCCTAGGATGTGTACATATAACTGGTGAAAACAACAACATCGTCAGTATTAGATACGACAAACCTCATTACGTACCTACAAACAAGTCCGTTATCACAGAAATTGCTATTGAAGTAAAGGACGATCAAAACAAAGACGTTGCGTTTTCTTACGGTAAAGTGTGTGTTAAACTACATTTTAGACCCGTGAAGCAGTCATCCTTTTAATATTCAGTAATGGCTTATTTTAATAATAATTATAACGCAAACCCCGAGCGCTACGTGACATATTATACAAACCAGGCTGGAAATGGACTGCCTGGGTATGCGGGTGGTGGGGTCATGTACGGTAATGGGCTTGGGGGTCTTTTCAGAGGACTGTTTAGATTCGCTATGCCGTTGTTGAAGCGTGGTTTTAACATAGCCAAACCGCATCTTAAATCTGCTGCGAAAAACATATTTAGTGATGTCGTTAGCAATACGATGTCAGGCTCTTTCAACAACCACGATCAAGACGGTTCGGGTTTGATGGTTATGTCTCGCAAACGCACGTATAGGCCGCCGGGCGCCAAAAGGAGTGGCCACAAACCAAAGAAAGCACATGGTACAGTCAAGAAATCATCAGTTGCACAGCGTAAGCGCAAGGTACCAGCAAAAAAACCACCGGCAAAGAGAGTTAAAACAATCTTCTAGATCATGGCTCTGCTACACAATATGTCAGAAGAGTGTATTAAATCCGAACTGGATTTATTCACGGTACCTCTGACTCAGACATCTATTGAAAAAAATACATATGTAGAAATACCTCCTTTATCCGCGCTATCAGACACAGCCCCATTGGAATTTTTTATAGCAGGAACCGGGGAGGATTATATCGATTTAAATAACACATTGCTGTTTTTGAGGGTGAAAATTACTAATCCTAACGGTACGGACATTGCCGCCGGAGCGCCTGTTGGGTTAGTGAATTATCCTATTGGAAGTTTGTTTGCCCAAACGGACGTGTCGCTCGGGGACCGATTAATTTCGCAGAGTTCCAGCACGCATCCTTATCGTTGCATCATAGAGTGTCTGTTAAACTATGGAACAGACGCTCTCGAGACGACGTTCTCCTCTGGACTATATTATAAAGATTCTCCGGGGCATATGGATGCGACAGATCCAGCTGCCGGAAATAGAGGTCTAACAAAGAGAGCTGCCTTTACAGAGTCCAGCAATATCGTTGAGCTATTAGGACCCATTCACAGCGATATATTCTTTCAAGAAAAATTGTTGCTTAACGGAGTAGATGTTAAAATCCGTATGACTAGGGCCAAAGATGAGTTTTGTTTGATGAGAAACGATAATGTAAACTACAGAATAAACATTGTTTCAGCATCTCTGTTTGTTAAAAAAGTATCAGTGTCACCAGCTGTGAGACTGGGGCACGCTCAGGCTCTGTTATCAGCAACAGCAAAATACCCTATCGACAGAGTGTGTTTGAAAAACTTCTCCATACCCGCTGGTTCCCGCGTATGTAACCAAGAAAACTTATTTTTAGGAACCCTACCCAAATCCATCGTTCTGGCGATGGTTGATAATGACGCCTTTACAGGCGCTTATAATAAAAACCCATTTGCATTTAAAAACTACGACCTGGAATTCTTAGCGGTCTATACAGACGGCGTTCAGACACCTTCAAAGCCTTTCCAGCCTGACTTTGGCAGCGGTTCTGCTGTAAGGGAGTTTTACCAACTAGCATTGGCTTCGGGAAAACATTTGAAAAATCAAGCTCTGTCTATCGATAGAGAGGCCTTTCTGCACGGATATACACTCTACGCGTTCAACCTCACACCAGATGAAGAATGCGGGCGTCACGTGTCACTAGTCAAATCCGGCAATATCAGATTAGAACTTCGTTTTAGGCAGCCTCTCCAAAATACGATAACGCTGATAGTGTATGCGATTTATGATTCAATTCTGGAAATATCTAATCGTCGGCAGGTTATGATTGATTACTATTAATCATGAACACCTTGCAACTAACGAGCCTGATGGATAAAATTTCATGCAACACACATTTCCTAGGAGTGGTGCCGTGTGACCATTTACCAGTCGCTCCTTTGAGAACATTGCCGGCCATGGTCATAATCAACACCCACCCGTCCGGACTCCCCGGGGAACACTGGTTAGCTATTTACATAAACAAATACGGTGTGGGTTGTTTTTTTGACAGTTTTGGCAACAGACCGGATCATTACCGTTTTCCCCATCAAATCAATGACTTTTTAAATCTCAATTCTGTAACGATGCAATACTCTGCCAAGCAAGTACAGGACTTCTCAGCAGATACCTGTGGTCAGCATTGTGTTTTTTTCCTGTATCATATGTGCATGGATCGTGAATATGAAAATGTTTTAAAAAAGTATACAGATGATCTGATTAAAAATGATAATATGGTATCGTGTTTTGTGAAAAAACTAAAACCCTCTGATTGTTATAAAAATGTGTTTAAATGTGTTCAGTGTGTGCAAACGGGTGACATGTTTGTGTAATGTTTTTGTTTAATCAATAAAAACACTATTAGTCAAGACAAGATTCTTCAGAAAGATTATTTTTTTATTTATGAATACAATCATTCAACAACAACAACAACAACAACAACAACAACAATGTAAAACATTAGAAACGTAACCATTTGTTATAATCTAGTTTGGGTGATTTAAACAGGGGTTCATCCGGCAGAATAACAGATGCCCGAGCCCGAGATCTGCGTTTTTTACTTTTTCCATAATGAGCCGACACACCAGGTGATGTCCCCGATTTAAAAGACTGAACAGCCTGTCTAACGGCATGGTTTGGTAGTATAGAATAAGGCAAATTCAACAACGAGATCGCCTCTAAAAACTCTGACCAACCTGCAGGTCTGTGTTCCTCTCTGATCTTATGCGATGCGGTAACGCTTTTCACCAAATCAAACAAATGGGACCCGTGTATAGGTCTTCCCCTAAACACAAATTCCCCTGAACCTGTCCATGAAGTTACATCTTTAGCTTTAGACATTTTATCTAAAATGTACCTGATGTTTTTTAAACTTTTTTGCGGTGCGTTGTTTAACACATCAGCCACAACATCGTCTGCGGCATTATCCTTAACATCCAAAGTAGTTTGTTCCTTATCTGTGTGATCAGATGGGGGAAGGCTTAATGTTAAAGTGTTGACTTCCCGGTCTCTGTGTTTGGCGATTGTTAAAAATCTCTGTAAGGCGTTCGAGTACAGCTTCGCCTTTTCATAAGCGTCCAAATCATTTCTGTGTAAAATATTTCGTATAGATTCATCCATGTCGCTCTCGACATTCTGTTGAATAGACTCGCGAGGCGATTCGGTCTTTAGTTTATCCAGCTGGTGCTGCGGTACTAGATACATTTTCTCCGTAAATTCCATGCTCTGGTTTTATCTAGAGGCAATCAGGCTGGTAATAAAAGGGATAGCGACGCTTAGGAGGGGTAGAAGGAAACCCCCCTGCTGGTTTATCAAACGTCTCTTTCTTCCGACACTAATCTTCTTGTCCGCAACGATTTTTAACTCACGTTTCTTCTTTTTCAATTTTTGGTACTGTACATGTTTTAAGGGTATATGTCCGTGTAATAAATTAAGAGCTAGTTCGCACAATGCCACGACGAGATCATCCGTAGCAGATTGTAGAATAACGCGTCTCTGTTTGGGTGTTGATTTTAATAGAAGTTTTAAAAGAGGGAGGTTTCTACAAAGTCTATCAGACATTTTCACGTTCTCTGTTTTCTTTTCCGGACGTACACCACTGGATACGGTGAAAGCAAATCTGTTCTGAGACGATACAGCTCCGGTGTTTTGGCTTTATAGTCAATCATAAGATAACCAAAAGGCTGACTGGTGGCGTCTTTGTAAGCCTCCATAAAATATTTTGTTTCTCCGGGGTACATCTGTCTGGCTAGAACCATGACCTGATTTGTGTCTCTGGGGTTTTTAAAAAGAATTAGATAATTTGTGTTCAAAGCTATTGTCCTGCTCGACTTTCCCTGGCAAAATAAATTCTGTACAATATAAATAACGCTCAAGTTTCTGTGGTGTACATACTGAGTGAATGCCTTTTCCACTTCGATGTTTCCAGAAGCATCACGCATGACATCGTCTAGAATTAGCAGAGATGTTTTATTAACAGGAAACAAATGATCGTCATTCAGAGTCTGCGGTATCCCTTCAATGAATTTAATTTTGTACATTTTTGATATTTCTTCATACATTTTTTGCCAACATTCATATATAATTACAATATTCTCAATCTTTTCAGAAATCAAATTTACAGCATTTTCCAACAACATCTTAACAAAGATTGATTTCCCACTGTTGGATGGTCCTGCTACAATTAAAGAGAAGGGATGCTGTAGCCTAAAGTCATGGCCTTTAGCATCCCGTACACCTTTATGCCCAAAAACGTTATCAAAATCCATACGGAAACGTTGTCAATTCTTTTTTGTTTATTACTCGCTTGTTGTATACGAGCTTAAACTTCTTCACAACTGTTTTGTTGTGGAGCGTGAGGTGACTTTTATTCCTCACAATGTTGTCAGCAGAGGCTAGCACGGGTCTGTCAGGATCACCCTCATTAACATAATCACGGACAAGATCAACCAGTGTGTCTAATGTGATAATTTGGGAGTTTGTATAATTTTGCACAATGCCTTTGGCCTTTAGGACCGTGCGCCCCTTTGCGGTGCGGTAGGCGTATGTTTTTGGCCCGCACGACACAAACTCGACCGCAAAATCATCATCCCCAATTTCATCAGTCAAATTACCTAGATACGGCCCCAACGGAGGATCCCAGTCGCCGTCTTTAGACGTGAAAATCACGCTGTCTGTATCGCTGTAAAGCACACGCTCATTGAGCCTGTCCATAAGATCATACAATTCTAGACGCGCGTGGGCTGTAGTAAAGGCGCCGAGAAATATGTTTATGTCACGCGTGCGCGCGCCTTTGCCGTCCGGATGGATCCATTGCACTAGAGCTACCTTGTCTGACACAAACGAAAAGTGTTTAATCTCGTACGCCATGCCAAAAATGTATCTCGTAAACTCTTCCGGATCTGAGAGCAACACAGTGTTGGGGAGATTTTCTCGCATAGAAAAACGACCCCACAAACTGTTTAGCAACAACTTATTGATAGAACGCCTCGCGGGGTTAAGGCTTATCTTATCAGGATTCATTTGTATCCCCTCTTTCTCAAAGTAATCAGCAATGTATGCCTGTTTGTCCTGATCTGTCACTACGTGTGCGGGGTACCCGCTGGCCTCTTGCTTGTATTGTAAAAATGTTTTGACATATTCACAAAACAAGGTCTCTGAGGATTGGGGAAAATGCCACACTTCGTCCACTTTTGTCACGACGTAACCCTTCTCGATAGCCTTTAACAGCTCGAGACTGACCCAACACCCTGAAAGCATTCGCTTCTCATCTGTGTGATCGCAGGGGGTCGTCTGATTCTGCTCCTCACAGCAGGTTGCGCAGAGAGGGAAGTTCAGTTTATTATTGGCCCTGTATGGGAGCACGGGGTGCAACAGTTTTCTTGGGGGTAGCACTGATGCTTTGATAAGCCCGTAATAATTTTCAAGGGGTTCAAAATCCTTTAAAATTATCTGTGGATGTCCTATCGGGTAACACTTCTTGGCCTGACAGAAGGGGTACAGACTTGTAAAATCAACATATCTGATTTTCTCACCTTCAGCGGCTTTATGATAGAGTTTGTACGCGTTAGTACGACCTCCAAATAGAGCGTCGCGGGGTTTCAGTCTCTCGGGGTGCGTGTAAGTGGCCATAAAGGCGATTACGTCAGGATCAGTCCGCTTAGCAGCGTTCCATTCACACTCCCACATCACCTCGACATTCAACCCATACCCCTTCTCCAAAACCTCCATTTTGGCCTCATGCTGTCTTCTGTGTACAGCGTGCGTCAATTTTGTCACAGGATGAATGTCATATTCTTTAAATTTGCAAGAGTGACTGTGCCACATACAACCAAGGAATTCCAGAGCGTGTCTTTCATTATTATTGTTATGAATATGATTTTGGTTTTGATTTTGGCCGTTATTGACGTAATAACCGTCCAGATGGTAGGATCCGAACGACATCTCGCCACGATTTAACGCGTGCTGGACATCGACCCCACGCGAATGGCTGACATATTCAAGCCATTCGATGGAGGCGTTTGAATAGGCTTTGTTTTTAGTCAGGTAGGCGCCGTTGTGCGTCAACGCTAGTGTGTCTCTCTGCAGGTAATGGGTCTTGTACACTGCCATGCAGCACGATGCCAGAGTTGTGTATCTGAAGGGGTCAAGTGCTGTGCATTGTATAAACTCATCACGATATTTCATGCACGCCTCTCTCAACAAAACAACATCATTCTTGCCGTAAAGCGCCAGTTCTTTTTTAAAGTCAAAGACTTCACCCTCTACGGTTTTGTACCATTCATCAAACTGTTCCCTCTCCTTCTCTGACATTGTGTCATATCCGTACATTTTTTTGTCCGGATATGGACCTATGTAGTTTTCATTCTCCACCCGGTTAAAGTGATGTGGAAAATAACCCTTTTCTGCACAGGTCAGATTCATGGCAGATGCAGTTTTGGCTAGACGCATTGGGAGGAATGAGAAGCTATCGAGAAATCTTTGCTTGTAGCTTTCGTCAAACATTAATATCAAACGACATCCTTGCATCGTGATTTTAAGAGTGAGCCCCACCTTTGTGAAATATTCCAAAAGTATAAAATTGTCAAAGCCAGAAGCGTTGTGGGCTATCCACGTGTAGTTGGTGTACCTAGGGTGTCTGAATCTCTGTACGAGTTGTGCGACGCAGTCGGGTCCCTCTGCTGTGAATTCTTCACCCGCAAAAGTGATGGCGCAAACAAAGTTTGCAACATGCTTACCACCCTCGTAACGAGTCTCGAAATCATAGAAGATATATTTCTCACTGGGTTTCTCGAGCCTTAAGGGCTGAATAAAACATTGATGATCCCCATCGGGTATCATCTCCATGCCACAATGCAGGCACTTCTCCGGCATGCATTTGTGCGGTTTTGGTTTATCACCGCTAATGTAATAGCATCGATTACATGTCGGACAGTATTTGGTCACGTCACACTGGGCAAACTGCTGACTCAGTGCTGGTTTTTTATGCATCTCATAACAGTATTCTGATTTGCAGTACCTCAAACAATCACCACAGTGTATCGTCTTCGAGGGGTGTTTGTAGCAGTCGGGGGCATTGCATATGTCACATGCGTAAATGCATCTATGATTCCTTTTATTTGAAAAGCCGTTGTAGCAATAGTCGCAGACGTATTTACACCCGATAAAACCCCTCAAATTTTTTATCATGAAATAATGACTATCGGACAGATAGAGAAACACCGTCTTGTAGTGGGGCTTATCTTTGGTCATGTATTTTTCCAAAGCACCCGTGCTTGATCTGTGGAAAACTACAATTTTGATGTTTAACAATCTCTCAAACAATGCGACGTCATTAAAGCGTATCATGTCTTGGATTGAAAATCCAGCGGCATTTTGAATGGAAGCGGCTATGGGCACTAATTCAGGGTCTGTTTTTTGGGGATTCAAAAAGTGTGCCAAACAAAGTGCAAAGCATAGCTTGTCAGACATATTAGCGGGGGAAAAAAAGATTCATTCTATTTCTTTTTATAACCTCGTTGTGTGCTAGATCACGGAATTTTCTGCGAGCGCCGCCGTTTTTGCTTCTGACAATAGACACCTTTAACATTAGATTGTCATCAACGCACACGTCTGCGTTGCTCTGCATGATATTTTCAAGCTGATCTGTGAACGCGGAGACGCTATAATCGTTGGCTGGCGTAAGCAACGCATTTACGTCGGATGTTAAAGTTTCTCCACTTAATAATACATGTATTACTCCCCCATCGCCCGCAAATATTCTAGATATTGAGACTATTTCATTCAGAACACCATCCAGAAATAGAACGTACGAGGCCATATCTGTAGAAGCTATTGACCTCAGATTTAAACTCCTAAGTATTTCCAGACTGTTAAATCTTGTACGAGGAACGATGGTGTAGCCATTAAATTCACCTCCGTCTCTCACAAGCCTCTCAACATCGTCGGGGGTTAGACCCATATCAGCCATTTCAGAATTATGATGGGGGTCGTCCGACCCCTCACCACCGTGTTGAACATGTAAATTCTCGGATGCCCCATCGAGAACCTGCTGATCGTTTAGATCAGAACCTGGAACCTGTGGTTCAATTTGATTATTGATAAAAGCAGTATCTGAAGTTCCAGGTTCAATCTGTTGATTTATAAAACCATCTTCTGGAATCTCAAAAACCTGATGCGTATTTAAAACATCAGGATCTAAGACCATACTCGGCTCTGGAGGGGGCTGTGAACGAGGATCGACCATACTTATCAAGTCTGCGAATCCGTCTACATTACTTTGATTTCCATTCATGGCTCTGACAGTTTCTATTAGTATTTGCATCCCCAATTGGTAATCAATTATATCAAACGCGGATTCATTGCGCCTTATAATTTTATTCGCCTGGTCACAACCAGAGTCGGAATAACGTTTTTGGGCCATTTCTACCACAATATTCAGAATCACAGTGAAAACCCAAAATATTCAAATAATCAAACAACGTAAACACAATAAAACTAAACCAAAAAATATAAAAACAAGATATCAAAAACAAACAAAATATATAAAACAGCGAAAAAACTCTACAAATGAGTATAAAAACGGATTATATAAACGATGAAAAATAAAACAAATAGGTATTTAGAACATAAGTTTAAAACAACAGCAAAACAATTTATAATAGTCACTTACCCATGTGATTTTAAAAAGCGACCAGCTCTGTGGACAAATCAACACAGGTATCCAGTATCCGAAATGTTTTAAATCCAATATGTCACAAAATGTTTAAAGTGTTCGAAGTCAAGTCCATAAAGTCTCTGATTTTTCTCTTTTTTAAAGACACGTCCAAAGCGTTGTGGTCTGTATCCTAAACTGTAAACAGATAAAACATATTATTATAAAAATATCTAAATAAGCCATATTTGTTTAAAACTTTTTCTAATGCAGTATAAGCGTACCGTGGAGATCCGCTCTAGATCTTGCAACGATATCCAAACTTTGCCGTCGATATCCAAACTGTTAACAGATAACATCTGATATTAGAAAATATTAAAATAAAACATCTTGTTTAAAACACCTGTAACAGGATTAAATAAATACACACCGGTCGGCACGAGTCACTCGGCGTCTCTTTGTCCTACGCAGCGGGAGGTTCCAAGGTACCGGCCTGTTTGATCAGTCTTTTTTTTGTTCATTCCACTCTTCTCAGCGATTTACCAGGAATAGTTAACACCAGTTTACACAATTTCGCTGCAAGGCCAGAGATCGAATTTTTAGTTTTTAAATAATCACACAATATGTTGGAATGACCCCAGTAAAACACATATACGTACCACCAGGTTTGAGTATACCAGCACTGCTCCATCCAAACTGATCCCGGAGATCTCTTGTCGCTCCCCAATAAAGGTTCGGTCATAAACTTTCAAAGATTACATCACACGACCCCCACACAATCACACACTGATATAATATCAGCATCAGAGACTTTGTGTCTGATCAGAAAACTAATACTTCGATAGAAAATATCGGCTTTAAGTTTAACCAGATACATCTAATATATATATATATATATATTTGATTCTTGCACGACTTTAAAGAAACTTTTGATGTTGCAAAACTTTAGATTCAACAACACACATCGCTGTGTGACGCGCTGGGGCGAGACGCGCAGTGGGGGCGAGAGAGAGAGAAAGAGAGAGATCGCTGACAGCACAGGGCCGCTTGTGAAACTACGCAGTCTAAAACTATAAACTTTATTTTTGACAGCAATAAACATGACAGCATAGGCTTGACATAAAACACACACACACACACACAGGAAAAACAACGAGCTGATTGACACATCGTAAAACACGCACAGGATACTCGCTGTCTAAAGCCCTTGATATACGATTCTCAAACCTAGACAGTTTGTACACCTTTTGATTGATAGTCCCGCCCCCTGTCAAAGGGGGTCATAAATCAATCAAATTTTGACAGATAGTGGTCCCTTACAACTACTACCACGGTAACAGTGTATACTCTCACCTCAGGGCCCCCCCTCCCAGAATGTTTTAGATGTCTTCATATATAACACCTCCCTTACGAAAACTAACCATGGTTTTATTGTGGTAAAAGTGTAGTAACCATGTTTTTTTGTGTATTGATTACTATGAGCAAAACCATGGTTTTACTACAATAAGCATGGTTAAACTATGGTTTTTGAAAACCATGGTAACTACAAAACAACCATGGTTTTGACAAACACCTGATTCCACTCATCAGTCTTGTTCCAGAATGTTTAAAACGTTCCTTAATTAACACACTAACAAGCTAATGAACTGAATCAGCCCTTACAAAATTTAACCATGGTTTTATTCCAATGAAAGGGAAAAACATGGTTACTGTGGCTACGGTAGGCATGGTTGGACTATGGTTTTTGAAAACCATAGTTGGGCCATGGTTGTTGTAGTTACTGCAGTAACCATGTTGTTTTTTTTTTTTTCTTTTGTAGTAAAAACCATGGTTGAATTTTGTGGGGGCTGGTTCGGTTCATTGGCTTGTTGGTGTGTTGATTGGGGAGCGTTTTAAACATTCTGGAGCAGGACTAATGAGTGGAATCAGGTGTTTCATATAGGGAGACATTTGGGACATTTTGGGAGGGGGACCTTGAGGACTGAAGTTGGGAACCACTGACCTAAAGGATTATTAGGAACACCTGTTCAATTTCTCATTTATGCAGTTATCTAATCAACCAATCACATGGCAGTTGCTTCAATGCATTTAGGGGTGTGGTCCTGGTCAAGACAATCTCCTGAACTCCAAACTGAATGTCAGAATGGGAAAGAAAGGTATGGCGTTTAATCAGACCCAGCACACACAAAAACCACGCGCGAGTGAGAGATACGAGCACGCGAACACTATTCGAGCGCTAAAAAGCAGAACACAATTGTGTAAAGCATCCTTGCGAGAGCGCACCTCCGCTCAGCACGCACAAATGCAGTCACGCGAGCAAGGGCTTGGATGAGCTTTTGCATGACTCTGACTCTCTCTATGCTCTCACAGCTGTACCACACACGCTCGCTCGATCAATATGACTTTTGGGTCTTTGGGGGCGGGACATTGACTGATGTCTTCGTGCCTATGATTGGTTGGTTGATTTAATCAGTGATTCGTTCTCAGATCTTCTGTTCTCAATTCGTATCCAGTCAATCTAGGTAGAGAAGACACGTTTTAATAGGACCATTATGTCGGAGCACGTCCTTTTAAAACATTGTCTTGTTTGATCCATGCAAAAGGCTGCAAACCAAACAATAATGCCAATTTTATTATATATTTTGTTTACTGTTTATCATCCTGCAATATATACTATAGGCTACATATTGACATTGTCAGGTTACAGAGTTGGTTCAGACTTAGCATTAGCAAACTTTAGTATAGTCCTGTACAATATAATATATATATATATATATATATATATATATATATATATATATATATATATATATATATATATATATATATATATACTCTGTTGTTGTATTTGAGTTTCATTTCATTTGCCATAATATGGTTGTTAAATTATCTACATATTAAACAACAAACAAAATACATACCTTAAAAAGGGGCATATTGTTTTATGTTTGCATGGTTTAAACAAGACTAATGTTTTAACATAGATTACCTACTCTGACATAATGATCATATTAAAACATGTTTTCTCTACCTAGATTGACTGGAGATGGATTGTGGACCAAGAGATCATGCATGTCACTAATCAAATCAAACAACCAATCACAGATGCAGAGACATCAGTCAATGTCCCGCCCCCAAAGTCGCAAAAGTAATCGCGAGCGAGCGCGTGTGGTGCAGCTGTGAGAGCATAGAGAGAGTCGAGCAAGTGCTCATCCAAACCCTTGCTCACGTGACTGCATTTGTGCGCACTGAGCGGAGGGGCGCTCTCGCGAGGATGCTTTTTCCGCGTGCGAATAGTTTTCTGCACCATGTATCTCTCCCTCGCGGGTGGTTTTTGTGCGCGCGACTTTTGGGTCTGATTAAACGCCACAGAAAGGTTTTAAGGATTTAAGCAATTTTGAGTGTGGTATGGACTGATTCAACCTGACAGAAGAGCAACTGTGACTGAAATAACCACTCGTTACAACCGAGGTATGCCGCAAAGCATTTGTGAAGCCACAACATGCACAACCTCGAGGTGGATGGGCTACAACAGCAGTAGACCCCACCGGGTACTACTTATCTCCACTACAAATAGGAAAAAGAGGCTACAATTTGCATGAGCTCACCAAAATTGTTGAAAAATGTTGCCTGGTCTGATGAGTCTCTGTTGAGACATTCAGATGGTAGAGTCAGAATTTGGCATAAACAGAATGAGAACATGGATTCATCATGCCTTGTTACCACTGTGCAGGCTGGTCGTGTAATGGTGTGGGGGATGTTTTTTGGCACACTTTAGGCCCCTTAGTGCCAATTGGGCATCGTTTAAATGCCACGGCCTACCTGAGCATCGTTTCTGACCATGTCCGTCCCTTTATGACCACCATGTACTCATCCTCTGATGGCTACTTCCAGCAGGATAATGGACCATGTCACAAAGCTTGAATCATTTCAAATTGTTTTCTTGAACATGACAATGAGTTCACTGTACTAAAATGGCCCCCACAGTCACCAGATCTCAACCCAATAGAGCATCTTTGGGATGTGGTGGATGGGAGCCTCGTGCCCTGGATGTGCATCCCACAAATCTCCATCAACTGCAGGATGCTATCCTATCAATATGGGCCAACATTTCTAAAGAATGCTTTCAGCACCTTGTTGAATCAATGCCACATAGTATTAAGGCAGTTCTGAAGGCGAAAGAGGGTCAAACACAGTATTACTATGGTGTTCCTAATAATCCTTTAGGTGATTGTATTAAGTGCGTTGTTTGTAGCTCTAGCATGATAAGCGTTGCATTTACCATGCTTTTACCACAGTAACTATAGATCTACTGTGTTATTTGTAGTTAAAACAATACGCATTGAAGTTACCATGCTTTTTAAGATAAAGCATGTATGTTGCATTGTTGCTTTGTTTTAATGCCATCAAAACTTGAATTTCTTACACTCTGCGGCTCCAGAGTGCGAGTGAAATGATTATAATAGCATCAGGCAGAGGAAGCAACCGACAAACAGGTTAACCTCAAAATCATCATTAAATAATTTTCCGACTTCTAACAAATTTCAACCCTGGACAGCATTAATTTAAATATTCATACATTTGTGCAAAATATACTTTGATCATTCACTTGTATGTATCATACATAAATGCATTTATATAACATTTTAAGATAAAGTTTTAAACTGTACAGATTATGACAAATCACATTTGTTTTTTAAGATGGAAAAGAGAGAAGACAAACTTCACCGAAAGATTTTGGAGGAAAAGGCCAAATTCGTTGTGACTATAGATGAGTACAACAGGGCAGCACCTGAAAAACTGCTGTCAGCTGATACAATTCTGGCATCTGGGAGTTACGCATGGCCATGGGTATGGAATGAGCATGGTATGTCTTGTTACTCATTCCAATTTAAAGATATTTAGTATAATGTGTATTTATGTTTTTACTTTCATGCTGTAGGACGGTCGTCACCAATCCTGGTCATGGGGGGTCTCTGCAGATTTTAAATGAAACCTCTGCTAATTAGCCATGACTGCTGCTTCCTACTGGTAAAGTGTATGGTTCTCTAAATTCTGCAGAGCATGGATTACAATTATATATTAATTACTAAATATTTGTTGTTCTTGTTTGATAGTTACCGACCAGGACTGTGGGCTCTCTGACAGTGGAGTTCTAGGACTTCACTTCCTGCTAAAGAAAAGACAATACTACATCATCTCCTCTGTTTGCCAGTTGTACTGTACTGTGCTTGACAACTTTTCTGAGCTGTTTGGGAACATAAAAGATGATGATTACTTTAGGGAAATTCACATGGATGAGGAGGATATCCACTATTGTGGTGGTGGTGGTGATGATGATGATGATGATGAGGATGAGTATGAAAAGTCATTGTTTCCTCAGTCAGTATAAAGTGTACACTCAAGTCAGATTTTAAAGACAAGGTCAAGGTTAAACCAGGATTATGCCTTAGCTAAAATTGGACATTTACACTACTTTTAAAAATGTGACTTACAAATAAACTTACTGATGTGCATCTTGAGACAAAATTATGGCACTGATATATTTAAAGATATGTCAGTAAAAGTTGTTTTTTTTGTTAAGACAGCTCAAATATACATTTTAGTTTGGGACTAGGCTTAGGCCTTGTGATCGATTGAAGTTGCAATTCACTAGTGTAGTGGATGAAAACTTGTTTAGAATGATAAAGTTGTCTCCCAATAGTTAAATAGTTCATCTTATTTCCCCACGTCCCAAGTTACCTTATGTCATCTATGTGATTATATCTGTATTTTATCTTGTGTATATTACTGAAACTGCCAGTTGACCTTTTTTCCTTTAATATTAAGCATCACATATATAGACTCCACCACATAAATATAGACTGTCTTTTTTAGTTTCAGTTAATTAAACAAGACTGTATGCTGTGATGTTTATCTTAGTAATGTTTTACATTGTTTACATTTACATTACAAAGGTGTTGTGAAAATATGTAATTTTATATTGTTTGTCCAATCATTTTTATATTAGATATTGTAATACGTTGCTGATATTATTAGTGTTATTATTACTGATGTAACATTTATGACTTTTTGGACAGTGTTGTAAAATGCCTTCATTGTTATTCATAAAGTGACAAATAAAATTGACCAAATTCACGTGAAAACAACTTCCCTGTTTTTTATCATAAATTGTACTATTATGATATGTATATTTAATGTTACAAACTTCATTGCTCTAGAATAAAAATCTGTAATTAAAGTATTTGCACAGGCTCATTTCTTTGATTGACATGTAGTCAACGCTTTATGACTAAATGTTTGATAGCCTAAAAGGATAATGGTTATGATAGCAGTCTACAGTAGCCTATGTGCCAGGCAAACCAAACAAATCGATCTACCATCGAAAATGTTAGTATTATATTTATTAAAAAATATCAATATTAAACAGAACATATAGACACGTGTCAATTCAGCAGAATAAAATTAAAAGATCCTTTCGAAAACTTATGGACAGGAGGTCTTTGGTCAGCTAAGTTGTCATGGTGTTCTTTCGCTGCGCAGACCAATTACAATATGACATCAAAGTGCCGCGAGATCGGACTGCTCTTCGTGTTTTCGAGTCCCTCCCGCGATACTTTGATGTCATACGACAATTGGATTTTCGCAGCGCCACATGAATCATCTTTTAACCCATATAAAAAAGTATTCCATGTCGCAAATGATGTTTTGGTGCTACTGTTACACTTGAAATGCTATCAGCTAACAATAACGCGTTTCTTAGCTGAGAAAACTTTTCCTTTACTTGTATTTCAACCCTAAGCATAACCATTTCAATGAACTACAAACCCTGCTGAAAAAAACAACATCAAACCAGCATGCGGACCAGCATGGGAATACTGGTCTATGCTGGTTTAGCTGGTGGTCACCAGCATACCAGCACCAAAACACAACATATGCTGGTCTTGTTGGTATGGGATGTTGGTGCTATTGCTGGTTTGGTGCTGGTTTAGCTGGTGCTAATGCTGGTTTGGGGCTAGTTTAGCTGGTGTTCACTAGCAAACCAGCACCAAACCACAACATATGCTGGTCTTGCTGGTATGCTGTTTTTTCAGCAGAGAATGTCAGCACCATGTTTCCCCATTGTCAGCAATAATATGATGGAGACTTATGGATAATGTAGTTTAACACATTTAGGGATTAAAATTAAATAAATATTACCTTTAATCACTAAATGATTATCCAAATATGTTCATTATGCAAACTTCTGTATATGTCATCTTTGAGGGGCAGCGGGCAGTTTAAAATCTGGTATGGTTAACATGTCTTAAAATGCCTGTATACTACCTTTTCATGTATGTCTGAAAAGTGTGTCCAACGTTATTAAGTAAACACAGCATAAGTAGTTTTCACTTTGATGCACTAATTAGGCATTGATTTACAGACTTTTGAAATAGGCTTTTGTCCTCTTACAGAGGTTTTAGGCCTACTGGGCACTTGGGTGTGAAAGGGCAGTAAAACATACACAGATGTATTTGCATAATAAAAGACAACAAACTCTGCTGCGTCACATTTATAACTGTTTTCTTTTTTCTTCTGTTTTATGCACTCAGAAATATGGTACAAAAACTTTCACTGGGACAGAACTCCTTCAAAACAGGTGTTGGCAAGGTCGGTATTGCCGATGTCCTGCAGATTTTAGCTCTAACCCTGATAAAACATTGCCTACAAGTAGTTTAAGATGACTCTTTAGACCTTGATAAGTTGTTCATGTGTGCTTAGAGCTGGAGTTAAACTCTGCAGGATATCAGCACTCCAGACTGATGTTGCCTACCCGTTTTAAAAAGGTCCCAGGGGTGGGCATTCCTGGTCCTGCAAAGTGTAGCTCCAACCCTAATTAACCACACCTGAAAAATCTAATCAAAGACTGCAGTATGAATATGAAATGTCATTCAGGTGTGTCTGATTAAGGTTGAAGCTAAACTTGGAGGACAGTGGCCCTCCAAAACCAATGCACACAGATTTATCCACATTTGGTACCAATATTTACCCATATGCACTCCTTAGGTACTCCGTGTAGTTTCTGAAAGGGCACCACCCCAGTGTCAGCTTTTGTGACTTTATTCTTCTGAGAGTATTCCTACATTAAGATCACATTAGGTTTTATATGGTGTTTTGTGAATTTATATGATGTATTTGTCAGTAATTTTGAAATAAACAGTATGGCTAGGCCACAGATTTTTGTTTATATATTTTATATATATATATTTTTTACAAAATGGCAACGAGAAAATTGTAAATACTTAAGCAATTCATTGTCATAACAGGATAAGAAGTCAGGTCACCCTTATTTTTATACTAAATATTGTTTTAAAGTAGTTACAAAGTAGCAATCAATGAGGTAAAGATCAATAACAAAACAATTTCTATTGTCAAGAAGATATAGTGTGAATTTAGCTGAAGCAATTTAAAAGTTAACTCAGTTCAATTAAATAGCCATGTAATGTTTATCAATCATGAAACATTTTAATCAGCTAAAAGCAACTCTAAAAAGACAATGTTGTTATTATCACCTCAGTTCCAGCTTTACTATTACATGACAGTGTCTGTGCTGTCATACCAGCAAATAACTTAATACCAAGTGTCTTAAGAAGACACCCCCCCATAAAAACAACAACAACAGCAATGCCCATTTAAAATAGGTTTCATCATTTATTTTATTAGCATGATCTGTAGAACAAAATCAAGAGTACAGAGATGACGGTAAATAAAGACAACCATGTAAACATTCAGTAGACATGTAAAACTTCATTGTTTACCAGGCCACTCAATATAACAACAAGGTTCAGAGTTCATGTAGGTAGTATGTAGCACATTATTGTCTTAAATATTCATTTCTAGGAGAAGGAAATTTGTATTTCCTTTTTATCCAAATCAATTATGAAATAAAAATCACAAGAACGTATTTATAAAATGTTGTATATAAACATCTTTAATACATAGTATTCACCACACATTAGTGTAACAACAACATGTGTAGATGTGTTGACAACAAAACTGTTTTTTTTCCTGATTTTTATATCTAAATATCAATACATTTTGACAACAACAGACCTTCAAGAATAAGACAAACTAAAGTGTTAAACAAAATGTATAGAATAACTTTCTATGATGACAAATACTGTATTGATATGTATAATGGCATGTTTTTAAACAGACACATACTACTGTACAGCATCCTCAGACACCCAGGAACTTCTTGCCACTATAAAGGAAAAAAAAACAATTTAGTTGTACACAGTGTTGTTTAAAAAAACAGAGTGCCGCAGGGGTGACCCACTTCTGTAGGCTAACCCGGAAGTTAGCAGTACAATGTTTCCCCTTCTAAAAAGCCCATTCATTATCCCATAGACTTTTGATTCAAATATGAATAGGCTTTTTATTGAGGGAACCAGTGTCCCGCTAATTTCTGGGTTAGGCTACAAAATAAGCCATACCTGCAGCACACTATTAAAAAGATTCTGTCATCACTCGCTCTCATGTTGTTACAAACCTGTTTAAACTTCTTTGTTCCGATGAACACAAAGAAAGATATTTTGAGAAATGTTTGTAACCAAACCATTCATGGACATTTACTTTCATGGTATTCTTTTGTCCTACCATGGAAGTGAATGGGGTCCATGAACGTTTAAGGGCGCACTCACACTATCCAAACCAAACTGCGCTCGGGCGCGTTTGACCCCCAAAGCCTGGTTTGTTTGAAAAGTGTGATTGCTCTGTTCCGCGCCCGGGCACGGATTGGTTAATCGCGCCACGGCCGGGTTGCAGAGGTGGGCCAGAGCCCGGTTCACTTGGGCTCAGGCGCGGAAGGCTGTGGTGTGAGCGCATTCGCGCCTTAACGCGATTCAAAAGGTGAAGACGTCAGCTGCGCGACCACTCACCTTCATCTGCCGCCGTAAAAACCTTTTGATGCGCGCAGCGGGGTTACGTGAATGTCCGAGCTGCGCACGTGACAGATCAACTAAGCAATATGATGACATGTGAGAAGGCTGTCTGTAATCGCGCACCAAACGACTCCGAATAAAAAACACAGACTTATTATTATGGTGGGTTCCAGTATTAAGGGAGAGCTTTACTTCCTGCTTTTTTCAAAACAATCGCATTTTAATGACGAAAGCGCGCCAGGACTCGGATCGACAAAAAGTACAGTGTGAGCGCGTGCACCTGGGGGAGTAGGGAGGGGTGACAATCGCGCTGGGGCATGGTTTGGTTTGGTTTGGATAATGTGAGTGCGCCCTAAATAACCAATAACCAGTAAACTCGAGTGGATTTAATTTAGCAACTATCAATATTAAAATAAAAGTAATTTACCACAGCTGTGGTCTCTGGCCGCAGTTGCGGGGTTGCTGACAGTAGTCGCAGGGCCTCTGATGGTAGTGGTGGACTCTCTGGCCACAGTTGCGGAAACGCTGACTGTAGTGACAGGGTGGTTGATTGTAGTGGTGGGGCCTATGACGGTAATGGAAGGGTCTCTGGCCACAGTGGTGGGGTCGCTGACTGGAGAGGCGGGGTCTTCGGCTGCAGCGGTGGGGTCTCTGACCATAGTGGTGGGGCAACTGACTCTAGAGGGGCAACCTGTAGAAAATTGCAGAGAACCATTAGACATATCAATTAAAAAAATAGTGTATAATGAAAAAGTCAAATTAGTGTTACATTGAGTTATGACGCCCACATTGCCATGAGTTAAACCATATAATTAATAAACAATTACTAAAACATCATACAACCAACATTTTCTGGAGGGTCAAGGGCAAACATGTAGGTAAACAAGTTAATAGGTGGTCAAATGTATAAATACATTGGCCAACCTCCAAAAACAGCCTCATATAGTCGCATGATAGGTATTAAAAGATGGCTCTGAATACGTTTTTTACCTTAAATTTTGGTAGAGTGGTGCAGGATTCTCTGCAAAGTTATAAATAACATTGGTAAGACACCAAGTATTTCCAACTTGTGGAGCTGAGAAGAGAAAACAAAATAGACTAAACCAGAGTATCCAGTCAAACAAACATAATAAGAAAACAAATATAAGTATGTAGTGCAAATATGAGTATCTATTTATTAATATTGAAATAAATGAAACTTACCAGCAAGTCTATAGAATTAATCATTTTGCAGAAATTGCCATCTTTTTTATTTGGTTGCCCACTGTCCATCAAATGACTGATATGGAGTAACTGCAAGACAAAAACAATGATTGGACATGAAAGGTATTAAAAGATAGGTAAGTGTTGTGATAGCGCTGCTTTTATTACAAATTAAAAGGCTAAACTACAGTGACTGTGTTTAAACCATGGCAATGGTTTGTGTTACTGTGCTTTAACTGAATACAACACATTAGTACAGTTACTGTGCTAAAAGCATATATGCAATGCTTACTGTACCATATACCACAGTAGACCTACCATTGTAAGGTTTGTGTTTACTAAAAAAAGGGTTTGGTACTATGCATTAAGCACATGTACCACAACAGAAATAACTTTACTATGGTAGCAGCACGATACAGGTTGTGTTTTCTAGGCTTTAACTAAAAATAACACACTAAATCTACAGTTACTGTGGTAAACGCATGGTAAATGCAATGCTTATCAGGCTTTAACTTCAAACATCGCAGTAAATACACCCACCTAAAGGATTAGGAACACCATACTTATACTGTGTTTGACCCTCTTTTGCCTTCAGAACTGCCTTAATACTACGTGGCATTGATTCAACAAGGTGCTGAAAGCATTCTTTAAAAATGTTAACCCATATTGATAGGATAGCATCTTGCAGTTGATGGAGATTTGTGGGATGCACATCCAGGGCACGAAGCTCCCGTTCCACCACATCCCAAAGATGCTCTATTGGGTTGAGATCTGGTTACTGTGGGGGCCATTTTAGTACAGTGAACTCATTGTCATGTTCAAGAAACCAATTTGAAATGATTTAAGCTTTGTGACATGGTGCATTATCCTGCTGGAAGTAGCCATCAGAGGATGGATACATGGTGGTCATAAAGGGATGGACATGGTCAGAAACAATGCTCAGGTAGGCCGTGGCATTTAAACGATGCCCAATTGGCACTAAGGGGCCTAAAGTGTGCCAAGAAAACATCCCCCACACCATTACACCACCAGCCTGCACAGTGGTAACAAGGCATGATGAATCCATGTTCTCATTCTGTTTATGCCAAATTCTGACTCTACCATCTGAATGTCTCAACAGAGACTCATCAGACCAGGCAACATTTTTCAACAATTTTGGTGAGCTCTTGCAAATTGTAGCCTCTTTTTCCTATTTGTAGTGGAGATAAGTAGTACCCGGTGGGGTCTACTGCTGTTGTAGCCCATCCACCTCGAGGTTGTGCATGTTGTGGCTTCACAAATGCTTTGCGGCATACCTCGGTTGTAACGAGTGGTTATTTCAGTCACAGTTGCTCTTCTGTCAGGTTGAATCAGTCCATACCACACTCAAAATTGCTTAAATCCTTAAAACCTTTCTGTGGCGTTTAATCAGACCCAAAAGTCGCACGCACAAAAACCATGCGCAAGGGAGAGATACATGGCGCAGAAAACTATTCGCACGCGGAAAAAGCATCCTCGCGAGAGCGCCCCTCCGCTCAGCGCGCACAAATGCAGTCACGTGAGCAAGGGTTTGGATGAGCACTTGCTCGACTCTCTCTATGCTCTCACAGCTGCACCACACGCGCTCGCTCGCGATTACTTTTGCGACTTTGGGGGCGGGACATTGACTGATGTCTCTGCATCTGTGATTGGTTGTTTGATTTGATTAGTGACATGCATGATCTCTTGGTCCACAATCCATCTCCAGTCAATCTAGGTAGAGAAAACATGTTTTAATATGATCATTATGTCAGAGTAGGTAATCTATGTTAAAACATTAGTCTTGTTTAAACCATGCAAACATAAAACAATATGCCCCTTTTTAAGGTATGTATTTTGTTTGTTGTTTAATATGTAGATAATTTAACAACCATATTATGGCAAATGAAATGAAACTCAAATACAACAACAGAGTATATATATATATATATATATATATATATATATATATATATATATATATATATATATATATATATATATATATATATTATATTGTACAGGACTATACTAAAGTTTGCTAATGCTAAGTCTGAACCAACTCTGTAACCTGACAATGTCAATATGTAGCCTATAGTATATATTGCAGGATGATAAACAGTAAACAAAATATATAATAAAATTGGCATTATTGTTTGGTTTGCAGCCTTTTGCATGGATCAAACAAGACAATGTTTTAAAAGGACGTGCTCCGACATAATGGTCCTATTAAAACGTGTCTTCTCTACCTAGATTGACTGGATACGAATTGAGAACAGAAGATCTGAGAACGAATCACTGATTAAATCAACCAACCAATCATAGGCACGAAGACATCAGTCAATGTCCCGCCCCCAAAGACCCAAAAGTCATATTGATCGAGCGAGCGTGTGTGGTACAGCTGTGAGAGCATAGAGAGAGTCAGAGTCGTGCAAAAGCTCATCCAAGCCCTTGCTCGCGTGACTGCATTTGTGCGTGCTGAGCGGAGGTGCGCTCTCGCAAGGATGCTTTACACAATTGTGTTCTGCTTTTTAGCGCTCGAATAGTGTTCGCGTGCTCGTATCTCTCACTCGCGCGTGGTTTTTTTGTGTGCTGGGTCTGATTAAACGCCATACCTTTCTTTCCCATTCTGACATTCAGTTTGGAGTTCAGGAGATTGTCTTGACCAGGACCACACCCCTAAATGCATTGAAGCAACTGCCATGTGATTGGTTGATTAGATAACTGCATAAATGAGAAATTGAACAGGTGTTCCTAATAATCCTTTAGGTCAGTGGTTCCCAACTTCAGTCCTCAAGGTCCCCCTCCCAAAATGTTTTAAATGTCTCCCCATATGAAACACCTGATTCCACTCACTAGTCCCGCTCCAGAATGTTCAAAACGTTCCTTAATTAACACACTAACAAGCTAATGAACTGAATCAGCCCTTACAAAATTCAACCCTGGTTTTTACTACAAAACAAAAAAAAAAACAACATGGTTACTGCAGTAACTACAATAACCATGGTTTAACTATGGTTTTCAAAAACCATAGTTTAACCATGCTTATTGTAGTTACAGTAACCATGTTTTTTTTTTAATTGGAATAAAACCATGGTTAAATTTTGTAAGGGCTGATTCAGTTCATTAGCTTGTTAGTGTGTTAATTAAGGAACGTTTTAAACACTCTGGAACAAGACTGATGAGTGGAATCAGGTGTTTGTCAAAACCATGGTTGTTTTGTAGTTACCATGGTTTTCAAAAACCATAGTTTAACCATGCTTATTGTAGTAAAACCATGGTTTTGCTCATAGTAATCAATACACAAAAAAACATGGTTACTACACTTTTACCACAATAAAACCATGGTTAGTTTTCGTAAGGGAGGTGTTATATATGAAGACATCCAAAACATTCCGGGAGGGGGGGCCCTGAGGTGAGAGTATACACTGTTACCGTGGTAAAGCATGGTAAATTCGACGCGAATCGGATTTTAGCACGCAGTAGCCGAAATATACTGTTACCGTGGTAAAGCATGGTAAATTCGACGCGAATCGGATTTTAGCACGCAGTAGCCGAAACTGTTACCGTGGTAAAGCATGGTAAATTCGACGCGAATCGGATTTTAGCACGCAGTAGCCGAAATATACTGTTACCGTGGTAAAGCATGGTAAATTCGACGCGAATCGGATTTTAGCACGCAGTAGCCGAAACTGTTACCGTGGTAAAGCATGGTAAATTCGACGCGAATCGGATTTTAGCACGCAGTAGCCGAAATATACTGTTACCGTGGTAAAGCATGGTAAACTCGACGCGTATCGCGTTACCTTTATCCTAATATGACTATTATAAACTGGTCGAATCTGCATCACGTCACGTAAAAGCTGAAGATGGCATTTAATCGCTTTAGTTACGATGTGCTGATTTAAAATCATTTTGAGATACAATAAACCTAAGCAGAACTGACAGATATAAAACAGCGATTGAATTGAACACGTTTAACCTGATTTATATAGAGTAATAAACTTTATATCAAATTAAAGAGACTTAACTTACCAACATGCGTTGTTAAATCTCGCGATGTAATGTAATGCAACTCCTAATTATGTCACATGGAGTTCTTCTCTTTAGCGACCCCAGTGGACGTTTATTTTTCAAAACTTTAGCAATACGTACCTGTTAGTACATATTTGTGGTCCTGCAAAAAAGTGTACAGAGGTACGTATTTCCCATGAGACCAGGTTGCAAAATAAATATAAATATTCATTATTCATCATTATGGCAATGTTAAAAAGGCTGTTACTTGTTATTATAGTTATTATGAAAGTTCGCTAAAAAGATCTCTTTCTTGCCGAGATTGATTGACACACAGCATCCAGCGCAGCAGCCAATCAGTGCCCGTGATCTATGTGCAGGCGAGCATCCCGCCCACAGAACGCAAAGTTGAGTTGAGCCGGATCGCTGATACAGACGCGAACTTTTGCTGTTGCTTTAAGGACAGTTTCTTTAATGTTATGTGTGTTTGGTCATAAATGCGAAGTAAGTGGATCTGATTTGACTTCGGTAATGACCAAACCTGTGTTCTGTTTGACTTCTCTTTCTTATATTTGCCATCATAACGTGAATTGGTTTATTAAGCTTAATAATTAATATTTAAACGGTTTAACGTGGTAAATTAATTCTGTTACGCTTATATTTCACGTATGCCATTGTCATTTCTACATATTTATGTCATTAGTGTAATTATATTGTTAAACATCTGAATTTAAAGTGTTTTATGTGTAAGAGTAAACAAACTCATGCCATATGCGTGGTACATGCCCAGACAGCGCACTGTTGTTAAACCACCTGCTAGCTTTGCAAAAGTGTATAATGTCACTGTTCAGTGTTTAATATTTAAACTATAACAATGCATATGACATACAGTTGCCAGCTTTGTTAGATTAATGTTATGAATGCAATGTTAATTGTTAATCTTCAATTGTTAATATTATTTGCAAGTTAATTGTTATTATCCACAAACCTATGTTTGTGTCAGATTTAGCTCATCTCAAACAAGCCTATTAACTTTTGTTATGCTATTTACGTAAGGGATACTATATAGTGAGGCGGTTGTTATAGCGAATGTTAGGTACTATTAACCTTGTTTGTGGTGTTTTGGATATTATTGTTAATTTTGTTTATTTGAAAAATTTAAACATTTAAGTGTTATATTTATTATTTTATATAATATTTTATTTAAAGGTTATTCTATTTACTCTATTTCATTTAAATTATATATAGGCTGTTGTTTGTGCTTCTTAAACTGTGATGTCAATTAAAAATGTTTCTTTGATGGTCAGTGAAAATCACTTTATCAGTCTTTTTATTCAGCAAATCCATCAGTGTGTGTTTGTTGCACTACACTGCCATTCAGTTCAGTGGTATCATATTTTTCCTGTTAGACATCAAACATGGAACTCAAATCAAGAACTCAAGGTGGCGGTTTCCCTGATAGGAATTAAATCAGTCCTAGACAAAAATATAAGACTAAGAGCTGTCCAAATTGAAAAAAGCTTGCACTGACATATCTTAAAATACACCAATGCCCTTTGTTTTGCCTCAAAATCCACACAAATAATGTTTTTAGTAAGGCATATATGTTAAAATTAGTTATGTTTTCTAATTAAACTAAGGCCGAGTCCTGTCTTAAGATATTCCCTGTCCGGGACCACCCCAAGGTCTTTAATTGTCATTCTGTAGGCTACATGTTGCCACATAAGAACAAAATACGTACTCAGGACCAGCAATGTAAAAAAGATCATTAACATACAGTATACATAGAATAATTAAAACATAATTTAATAGACACATTTTAAAAAATATCATAATAGATATAATATTTGCAGTATAGTCATAAGGTAGTCATTGCTTTTCTTTAGGCCTTACTTAAAACGGTCAAAGGGGCCCCCGACCAAATTTTGCTTAGGGCCCCCAAAGGTCTAGGGCCGGCTCTGGGTATGAAATTAAGTTAAATGAAAGCTCGTTTATTCACCATATGATGCTCGTTATGAGGTAATCATATAGGCTAGATACCGTGAGTTAACGAGGTCGTTTACATGCACGTGAGTGCACGGATATCGGTTAATTATTCAAATTAAGAAAACCGCAACCGCATTGCCATGTGTTTTTCCAAGATGTTTGCAAACAGGGGAAATATCACCAAACCAACAATTCATTTTACCAAAACCTCACTATATACCAGCATTTGTATGCACAGAATTGCTGGATTGGATGCATTGTGTGTTGTAAGCTTTTCGTGGCGCAGATGTCAGACAGATGCAAATAGCAAATACATACGAAAGTGTAAAACGTGTATGGCGAACATTTGTTTTTCTGTCATTATAGATGCTAGTTTGGTTAAAGTAAGTTACACACTGAGTGCTTCAAATCATTCAGAAGAGATGCTGTTTTTAAGGGCAGTTTATTAAAGAAGACCTGACATGGATGACTTCCAATGAGAAACGACTGCTAATACTTATATAAATTCATTACAGAAGGTAAGTTTATATATTTATACATATAAATCATTTTATTTAACATAACTGAACAGTTAACCAATCTTTTTAGTATAGTTTTGTACATATTATGGTTATTCATCTGGCAAGAAAGTCACATGACCTGCTGCCAACTTTAATAAAAATATATAATCTTCTCATACATCGTTTTGCTATTGATATCTTATTAAATAGCAATCAAATTGATTAATAATTTGGAAATGTATAAATGAAGATTCATATTGTCTTGAGTGCTGTTTTTAATATAAAAAGAATGTTGAGTTTTCAGAGTCTTTATTGTCATTTTTTTGTGATAGGACTCTACAAGACTATATTTGAATACGGCATACCCATGAATTCTGAACTGTTATTCCTTAACCCAGTTTGGAGGATAAGAGCTTACCAACTAGTTATGTGAGTACACAGAGTACATTAGTACTGTACACTGTCTCTAACATGATTTGTTATACTGAGATGATTTTGATTCAAATAACGGTTAAAACTGCACCCTTTTTTGTATTTTCTTGACTCTTTTTGTCTTTGAAAATCTGCAGAAATATGCTGAGGCATGTATTGCAAAATAGCCAACATACACCAATTAAAGGATAATTGCAGCCTATATCCTGATGAAGATATGGATGACCCTCTGTCTGGTAAACAGGAGTTTAAATATGGTAAGTGTACATGGGTTTGCTACTTTTACGGTTTTAAAGTTTAACACTCATGGTGTTTAAATTCTGTTTTGCTAGGATGGGACAGTTATGTGGCAGCTCTTCCCTGGCTCATTCATCTCTTGCCTTCATTTGTGAAAGGAAGACTGGAGAGGGTCAATGTGCAACTGAAGCTACTGATTGTGCTGTGTAAGTTTTTTTGGTATTTTGTTCTAGTTATTTATTCAGCAGTTAGTTTGCTTGCATTGTTCACCCCATGTAAATGCATACAAGTTCATTAATACACATCAAATACATTTATCAAATACACGCCTGCTCTGCGTTGGGAACAGAAGTTTCATCCAGAGTTTTTGCATCATTCTGGACCAAAAAGCCATTCCCTGCATGATGAAGACCACTGATGCAGCCTCCCACTACATCATGAGTAAAACAACTACAGAACTAAATACCAGGTTGGAACGTATTTAAGAAAAATGAAAAGTCTTTTGAATTGAAATGTCTGTTTTGTTATGGAAAAATCTTTAGTATTGTGAAGGATAAGCATTTCTGCCTGCCAGTAAGGTAATTGCAGTGTATTTTAATAGTCAAGTTTTGAGTAGGGTGGCAAATTTTTTTAACTCTTATTTGATTTATTAAAGACCTTTATAATAAGTGGTTTTCATGTCACTGTGCTGTGGTATAAGATAACTTTCATTATTCCATACTGTATTCTGTTTCTAATTGTAGCTGAGGTATTTAAATAAGCGGTGTTAAATGCAAAGTGTTGTGTGTATCAATGTAAATATTAAATGTGATGTACTTTAATAAAAAGAGGTTTTGCAATATTTCTTGTCATTTGTCTTTTATAGAAACAACCCATTAGCAACAAAAGTGGCTATTACTCAGTATTTTAACACCTAACATTGTTGAATTCACATTACACTGGTGTTGACCTTAAATTAGGAGTGTTAATTTTTAACACTGTATTTCTGTGCCAACACCAGTGTAGTGTGGAAACAACAATGAATAGTGTTGAACAAAGTGTAAAATTTAACAATATTGAGTGTTGAATTAACATTTAATGGGTGTTGGCAAATTAACACTACACTTTTGATTAAATTAACACAGTGTAGTGTGGACACATATACACACTTTGCCAGTGTTAAATTTGACACCGTGGGTGTTATTTTAACACCAGTGATTTTGCTGTGTATTCTGCTAATTTGCCCCGTTTAGTAAATCTAGCCCTAAGTCTCTTTCTGAGACTTGTGTGAATGTCTAAAGTTAAATATCTTTTAATTACAATAGTAAACATTGTCACTTTAATTTATATGACTACTTAATACTACTATCATTTTTGTCCTTTTATACATGTTTTAACTGGTATGTTTAAAAAAAAATGAAAATGTAATGCAAACATGAGATAGAAAAGGCATACCAGATGCTTGTGCCGACTTATCAAATGGTTTTATTTTAGACATAATACGGTGAGGTGCTCCTTTTGTGATGGGACTCTGAATCCCATGTCTGAAGATTCTGGTAAAGCACTAGCAAATAAAGCACACAAATATATAATTAGCATTATCATGAGCAAATGTGATTGACTCTTAATTCTCAAGTAATGTTTAAACAGTGATAAGAAAAATGGAAACTTGAGTATGAAACTTAAATACAGATACCATTCAATAGTTAAGGGTTACTTTTTTAGAATAACAATAATCTCATAACAACCCGAATAGCAAAAAAATGTACTATGGAAATTATTTTGACTACAATAAATCCAAAATAATTCAAAACTACCTTATATTTTATTATCTTCAGTGTATTAACTTTGCCCAGAAATCTTAGGTCTCAACCTGAGATGATTTTAAACAGTATTAAAGAAATTCCTTTCTGTTCTGTGTTCTTATTGAATGCTTTTTCTCATTATTCAAATTTACTTTATAATAAAAATCTCATTTAATTTAGGTATACGCCTTCAGGTTATAATATATTATTATTATTATTTAAAACATAAAAGTCATACCCTTGGTAAATTTTAAACTATGTGTATATAAATTGTAAAGCAATAGGGCTAGTAGTATTAAGTATAACAACACAGTTATATTTAAAGATTTGAGCTCTGTGTGAGAGATTTGTGAACATAAATTGATTTTGAATAGTTTTCCTCCATTTAAACACTTACATCTAAACTTTGTTTGTCAGATGGGTGCACAATCACAGTTATTTCTCTGAGGTTTTTAGCTGTGAATTCCTGGACTTCGTTCAGTATGATCCTGGCCACCAGATCCTTAGGAAAGCCAAGGTTTCCAGTACCAATAGCTGGGAAGGAGACTGAAGTCATCTGCAGAGTTTCTGCTTCTTTCAGACAATCTCTAATGATCTGACCGAGTACCTTTTAAATTCAAAATAATATTATATTATAACCCGTTATCATCTTTAAAGTAAGCTTTAAAAAATAAATGATATTAATATCTTATGATTTTTCAAAATTCATTGAACAACTTAACATTTGTCAGAAATTACATTGCAATGTAATTTATATACTGTTCATTCATTTAAAATCCTTGTTTGAAGTTTTAAATAAACCGCTATTTGTTAGTCTCACCCTATCTTCTGAGGCTTGACCACCAGTCCAAAATGGGCAAACTACATGGAAGACTTTTTTACATTTCAGGTTATACCCATCTGTGATGACCATCTTTCCATAATTCAGCCTGCTTGCATGAACAGCTGTAGTGACCTCTGTTTGGAGTTGAGATCCAGCAGCCTGAAAGAGCGCCTTGGAAATGGCACCTTTACTGAGGTCCAGGTCTTCTGATACAGTGTTTACAATGACATCAGTCTACAGGAGAAACAGGAAAATGGCACAGTTTGGATATAACAGCAAAGTATTGAACGGGTAAAATCTTTGTCAGGCTTCGTCATAGATCAGGGGTGCCCAAACATTTTCCTACCAAGGGCCAAAAGTCAAACCTGACTGAGGGCCATGGGCCGAAAGTAAATGTTGCTTTGTTATATTAAAATTAAAGTTACCCTGATACTCCTAATTTATAATTTTCTAATATTTAAAGGAACAGTATGTTAGAAATTTATATCAATTAATCATAAAATGGCCCTGATATGTCACTAGACATTAAGAAATCATTTTCATTTCAAATACTTATATTACTGACAACAGTGGTCCGGCCAGGATATTGTAATTTAAAAAGTGGAGTTGCAGCCCTCAACTGATGTTTATGTTGTCATTTTGTGTATTGGCCACCAGTTGTGTGATTGCAGTACCAGTTTTAGCCACAAGTTTTGTTATTGCACTACCAGTTTTGGACACAATCGTACATACTGTTCCTTTAAAAAATAAATAAGCAAACATTACTCTGTTTATGCATTACTACTGCAATTTTATTTTCAAGGGTAACTGTTGTAAAAAGAATTCATTTTGCCAATCATTTTTATATTTCCTTTTGTCTGTGTGCCACTGCCTTGACCTCTTCATTATTAGTAGCCTATAGTACCCGAGTTCGTTTAGTTTCGTGATGCATGCTATACAACTTCAAGTATGCATCAGTGGCGGCTCGTGACTGCTCATTCGAGGGGGCGCTAATTCAAAATAAGTGTTCGTAGTGTCATGTGTTGCTTGCGTTTTCAAAATATGTGTTTGTTGCGTCATGTAAACCATGTGCATCACGTGTTTTGTCAAAATAAGTGCCTGCTGCACGCGCGTCAAAACAGTTTATGATTAAAGAGATGCTGACGTTCACAAAATACACGCAAGACACTCCCTTAACACTTAACTCTGATTACACATGAGATTATGCGAGTATCTGGTAAACGCAAGCGTCTTTTTTATCATAAACCCTTTAGACGCATCTGCAGCAGGCACTTATTTTGACAAGACACGTGATGCACACAGGATCTCTCGATGAGAAGAACACATATTTTGAAATTACGAACCACACACATGATGGGCTACATACATGTTGTGACGAACTTCGCATCGAGCGTCCTCGAAAAAAGATCAAGGATAATTTTAATTTTGGGGGGGAACTAATCATTTAATACGACCACTGCAGTAATCCAAGAGTCACTTACCTTTGCATCCTGGATGTTCCCTTTGCTCAAAATGAGGTGTAGTCCACCTTGTGTAGTTTTGGTTTCAAGAACACTCAACCCATCAAAGGATTCTGATCTCCCACCAAAAGAGTTGATTTCTTCTTTCCATTGTGGTTGTTTTTCAAAGTCTCTACCATGGTTTGTTTGCTCATAATTGTGCTTTCCAACCTCTTGGCCTCTTTGTCCGTGATATCCTCGGCCACGACCACGATTGCCTCTTCCTCTGTGTACATAACTGCCACGGCCATTGGGCTTACTTTGATGAGGAACGTTCATTTTGGGGATGAAATCAGCAAAGTACTTTCTGACAGCTTGAGCCATGGCATTCACTGTGGTGCCATTATTGTCAACCAAGTGAATCTCAGTGAGTTTATCTTGTGAGCCACTGCGGGTTTGATCATCAATGAACTCCCGCAACTCCCTGGCAATTGTTTCTGTACATAGTATGAGAGGACAGCCAAATATCCCTGAGCTGATAACAGGCATTGCAATGGAAGAGCAGTGTTTGCCTGACGCCTGCTTTAAACTTTCCCTCACAGCACTTCTGAGACGTTGCACTACACCAGGTCTGTCTGAACTGTTATATCGAGGTCCAACAGCATGCACTACATATTTACAGGGAAGACGACCAGCCTCAGTGATGATGGCATCTCCAGGCCTCAAACGTCCATTCATTTTAATGTACCTGTTACAACAGTCCTGCAGATCTGGTCCAGCAGCTTGAAGAAGTGCCAGGGCTAATCCACCAATGTGCTGCAGATCTTCATTAGCTGCGTTCACCACAGCATCAACTTTTAGCGTGCAAATGTCTGCCTTTCTGACTATAACGGTTACTCCACCTGGAGTCCGAACCTCACAGGACCCCACAAAATCTTCAAAACTACCTTTATTGTAATCCTCCTCCTCCTCTTCCAGCATGTGATCTTCCTGGAGCACAACCATAAATCTGTTTTCCTTCATGAGCAACAGCAGCATTAGTTGACCACCTTCCTTGAAGTATTTCTTTGCGCCTGCCTTTTTAATGATCAGTGTGTCAGTGCAGAGAGCATCTGCCATCTTTTTAAAGAACTTTATACCTTCTGGAACCAACATTCGCTCTCCAGAGACTTTGATCCGGGGTCTCTTTGAATCGAAATGCACCGTCACCTGATAAGACTTAAGAAAACGCTGCCAGTCCTGTGATTTTCGCTGTTCAATAAATTCAGCCACTGCATGCGACTTCACACGGAAAGCATCTTCAATTCTAGTGTGTTTCTCAATGAAGTCTCCTAATGTCTGGCTGATCTCTATCACTGGTTCCCTAAATCCAGATACTATTACTTTGTCTCTTTGTGTTGTGTTTATCAACACTGTCCTCTTTTTGGATGTGCTGTACAAACTTTGCAGTTGTTTAAAGAGATCATGCCACTGTGGTAATGCCATCACACCACGATCTTCTATAATGACGTCTTTAGTTTGAAGAACCATGTTCAACCTCTTCTGTGCCTCAGAAAGTGCTCGGTCTGTGCTTCCAATCAAAACAAGATCTCCATTTTCTACCGTGTATACAGCACTTATTCCATGAGACACAAACAGGTCTTTGGACATCTCACCACAATCCACCAATCTCAAGAACTCCAGTAATGAACGATCAATCTTTAAAGGCGTCTGTTTCATATTTAATTTCTTCTCAAGGACCCAATTCTTGAAGACGAGAATTTCAGTTTTAACACCTGATAAATGTAATTTGTTCATTTTCTTGTTGTAATTAAGGCACAGTTGTGGAGAAGCAGCTGTAGCGGTTTGCAGACCATCTTGTAGAAGCAGGAAGTACATGCCAGGTGTCATCTCTATGTGTTCTGTGACACTGCTCTTCTCTCTCTCCATTTGAGCTGATGCTCGCTCTATTATTTTCTCCAGGAGGGGTCTCAGGTCATTTACATCATGAGCCAGACCTGCCACTGTTAGGACCCCTTTATTCATATCTGTAAAAACCAGATCTTTCACAACATCCTTTATATTATCCTTCACTTTGGTCCACAAGGGGTGCAATACTGGCAACTCAAATGTTGTATACTTAGATACAATCTCTTCGAAGGCATCTGATACATTCTTTCCCCAGCCATCAACATGTTTTCTGATTAAACCTTTCTGTTTCAGCAATGCTGGATCAGGACTGAGCAGAACTTCAGGTTTGTCTATGTTTATTTTGCAGAAATGTGAGCTCATCTTATTACTGATAAAAGAAACAAGGTTTTTCATGAGCAGGAACTTTCTGATGGCAGGATGTAGACTAACTGTGAAAGGTTTAGGTAGCTTCCATGTTGGTCTGTTGCTCCCATACAGTGCTGTACCCAAGGATTTATAGTAGGGGTGAATCTTGACTGGAACATTACAGATGGTATGCCCTATCTTCAACACCTTTTCCTTGTCTGACAAAAATGAATAATATTTCAAGGTAAATTGATGTAAATATTCTCTAAAATGAATGATCTGCATATTGGTCAACTAAATAATGTTGGACAAACAAGAGGATGTCCCCAAATAATAAATCCTGGCTCTTTATTTCCTACTGGAAAATAGCAGAAAAAAAGCAAATGTAACACATGTATTTACCTTCTACATTCTTAAACGTTATAATGGCTGCTTGCTCTTTTGGAAATTCAATGATTTCTTGTACCGGACCACCCCATTTTTCAAAATACAACTCCAGCAGCATCTTATTGGCATCAGATGGAAGATTCTCCACCCTTATACATGTGCTCCTCTCCAGGGCACGGGCCTTCAGACCATAGTCCTTAAACTTTCTGTGTGTCTTACTCTCCTCAAGAAACTTTCCTGCAACTATTAAAAATGTTATTTTATACAGAAGATACATTTAATTATATAAATGACATACAATTCAAGAAATAAGCTAATTATAATGTATGTCTATTCCTGTATAAGACTGAAATATTGATGGACAACTTACTGGGGCTTTTAAAGGTCACGACTGCTTTGTTTAATTCTAGTATTAATTCCATGGTAAAGTCCTTTTCAGAAAGACCACTGACAGACTCCACCAAAAGAGACAAAATATTTTTTGTAGTGTCATCTACAACATTTTCCAGAAGTACAGAAAATGACTCTTCAAGGGTCTTCAGATCCAGATCACTTCTGGCTGGGGGTGCACTTGGAACTTTAGACAAAAAAATAATCAAATGTATTATTAAAGGTTAAAGCTTTTAGACAACATCTAAAATGAGCAACATCTCATTTAAGCTAAACCTAAGAAACAATTAAACACTACTTTTTGGTAGTTCCAGTGATATATTTGACTGTAACTGTAAGTAATTTATTGATCTTTATCAAAGATATTTGTAAGTAAGTACATCAGAAATCACAAAAGACCACCATGTACATAAGCTGCCACAAACCAAAGTCAAGATGATTACTTACTGGGTTCTTGATATCCAGATGATTGCTCTTCCTGAAACAATATTACAATTCTTTATAATCTCGTGACAGAACGCTGTCAAACAAGTACAGTGGGTTAAACCCAACACGCTCAAAGAATAAGTGCAAGTGTTCAGGTTTGCTCAATTCAACTTCATGTGCGGCTGCGCAGACAGATCGCATAATGACGTCAATGTACTGCGAGAGCGATTTGAGAGTAAACTGCTCCGTTTCAGTTCTCCAATCACTCTCGCGGTACTTTGACGACTTGTCATATTTTAATAGGCTACCGTCCACATCTATAGTGAAATAAGTGCTGATGTTATTGTATATTAAGAAAGCTCCGTCTGCTTACCAGCTGTACGCTGTTGTCTGTCTCTTTCCATGCATTGCTGGGTTTGCTCAGTTTTAACTTGTGTGGGATTTGATTTTATTTTATTAGTCGTACTGTTTATAATCTTAATTCATGTGTATTTTTAAAACAATGATTTCTGTGCTGAGTACAAGAGAGCTGTCTGTGTGTGGAGGGTTATTGGGGGGAGGTAGCTTGAGTGAAGGAATTTCCAGCTGGTGGCCGAGCAAAGAGATAAGGAGATAAGAGCAAAGCTTTAAGGAGAAAACAAAGAAGTGCATGCTTTTGATATTAGTTCACTGGCAATCATTCATTTCCAGATTGTTACATGTAGAGGTGTTTGGATTTATACAATTACATGTTGCTATGAATATTAATGTGTTAAAATATATAAATGATTATGCCTTTGTGCCCATGACTAATGTAGAAGATTGCCCTGTAATAAGACATTGACATGTAGGGATGAAATGCTCGAGGGCACAAAGTGGCTGATGTGTGTGTGGGAGCCAGGGGGGCTGTAAAAAGCCCTAAGGGAAAACATACTGAACAGATGTTTTTTTAATGATGATAAAAGTGTTTGCTTAGAAGTAGTATTGCAGTAAAAGATTTAATATGTGTTTATCTATCTAAAGAAGTTAATGTGTGCCTTATTCATATAACCAATTTTACGAATAATGAAATTATGTCATGATATTGAAAAGTGTTCTACATAATAATCACTTTTATCTTACAGTTTGTTTTTTATGAATAAATGAATGTTTTATTAATGATTTGTTTTTAAGAAAGCATTATAAAATGCTATGTGAAGTCAATCATATGTAAAGTGGAAAAGTACTGGGGGGAGAAGAAACAAACTGCAGGACTCTCAAAGTTGGGGGAGAGCAGTTGTTTTTTCCTTTGTCTGTGTGTTTATCTTTGCCTATTAGGCTAAAACTGGGTGTGGTGAGGGAGTCAGATTCACGAGGAAAAGCAGCCTTTGTGGGTGGAGATTCTAAGAAGAAGATCGACGTCACATACTTTATAAATAACTGTTTTCCCCAAATGCTGGATGTTAGTTGCTTGCCTATTGTGGCCTTGAAACAACCCGGCGCGCTGTAAACTTTTTCATATCTGATCAATAAATATTCAATTTAGATATTTGTGTATTTCCTCCAATTATGAACATGCAGATGGACGCCTTATAGTCCAACAATTGGTGATCCCCGACGTTGTTGGAGGGAAAAGAAGATTAAGAGAAGTTTCGAATTGCTTAAGATTGAGTAAGGGAGGGCTCCATTTCAACACAAAAGACCGGTCTTCTAAAACAAAGGTAAGCAGAAGCCTGTTTTATCAAATTCTGCTATTGGACATATACCAAATTAATTGTGTTGATAAGGAGATCCAAACTGAAAGTAATAAATAATTGAATAAAAGATCAGATTGAAAAACTTTAAAAAAAAAAAATAATAAGGTTAATAGAAAGAGAGAATAGGGTTGAATGGTCCCTTGGGTGAAAATCCCATAAAGGTAAAATTGTGGTTGGAGTCCATTAATGTACTAGACATTATAAATTTATTAGTTTGGGTTAGAGGCCCTTAATGTATTAGACATTATAAATTTATTAGTTTGGGTTAGAGGCCCTTAATGTATTAGACATTATAAATTTATTAGTTTGGGTTAGAGGCCCTTAATGTATTAGACATTATAAAGTAATGAGTTTGGTTAAAGGCCATCGAGTTAGAGTCTCGTAAATTTATTATTTTTTTGGGTTAAAGTCCCTCGGATGAAAGTTCCGTAAATTCTTTGTTTATCGTTTAATTTGCCTGGGTTGAGTTGTTCAAATTGATTTGTTGGTTTGAGTTGTCTAATTTGAGTTTTTGTGATTAATCGTGTTGGTGAAATTTTGATGTATTGTTTTGAAATATTGCTGTGAAGTTGTTACTTTATGAAAATTGCATGAAAAATGGCTGAATTTCAGAAAGAATGTGATGAATATGGTTGTTCACCAGTATATGTGCAATGGCAAAAAGTGGTTAAACTTATGATGGCCCAGACAGACCCAAAAGATGTTAAGAAAAGACAAAAACAGGTTGAATTGGGCTGGAAAATATTGGGAGATGAGAATTGTTGGGAACCAGAAGAGAAAAAAAGGGTTCCATTAGCGCCGATTGTTTTTGCTATGGAACAAAGAATTGTGAACAAAATCAATGAAGTGAAGGGTAAAGGTAAATGGTATGGAAAAATAAGGATTAAACAATTGTTGTGTGGAGAATTAGAAAATAAAATAATTGGAGTTCAAATGAGGAAACATTTGATGTGGCATTGTGTTAGGAGAAATAAAATTAAATAAAAATATAAACTAATGAAAGATAAGAGGAGATAATTAACAGACAAAGAAATGATCAAAGGGAGAAGGAGAGACAGAGAGAGAGAGAGAGAGAAAGGGAGGGAGAAGTCAACTCCCATAGCTTGAGGAAATTGTGAGATTAAGCTAAATCTAGCAGGAAGACAGAAGTAAAGCCTTGAAAAGAAAAAACAACAAATTAGAGAAAAAAGTAGAGACCAAGTTATTAAAGGTGGAAATAAAGAGAAAAATAAAAAGGACAGGAAAATTATTAAAAGGTGAATGACATAGATAAATTATACAAAGATAAATTATTACAAAATGAAGAGGAGTATTCATCTGATGATTGAAGGTGGTCACAAGATAAATTTTATTTTAAATTGAAAGGCAATATTTTGCAATGGGTTAACTTAAACTTTGAAAGGCTGAAAGCTCTGATCCTTTGACATTCAAGAAAGTGAATAAAAGCTGGCAAGAAACAGACAATGAAAAACTGTGTGTGACATCAAAGTGTTGGAGTTGCAAAGAGAGGATTAACTCATAAACTGGACTGTGGACACATCCTACATGAATGGGATTATATGAAGCAGTGATGGGGGCACTGCACAATGTTCTGAAAAAAGACTGAGTGGAGTCCAGAAAGACTCACACAGACAATAATGTTCTTGGAGGCATGAGAAACTGGAAAACACTTCACTGGACACTGAACTTTTTCATCTTCATATGAGCCTTTGAGTGAAAAAGGGGAAAGAGTAAAACAGCCGTTCAATGTTTAAGTAAAGACCTTGATATAATTGGGACACAGACAATCTTTATGAGAAAATCAGCTAGACAAATTTAAAAGCTGATCAGTTAGGTGTGACTACCTGTTCTGAAATCAAATCAGACTCCTATTAATCTGACAGGAAGAAATGAATGATTGAACTTGGTATCTACAGAGGAAGTTAGAACTCCAATGATGGTACTAAGCTAAAAAGCAAATATAAATGGCATAGAACAGCTATGGCAGAAAGGAAATTAAAATAAATAAAAAACAAAGAGAACACTATAGAACACTATAAAAGGTAAACAAGAAAAGCTGTGAGAATAGAAAAATAACTGATTATTGTAACAAACTTTGTATTTAAGGAAATTGCCAGCCCAGACATCATATATGTGCATGAAGGTGTTCACATGGCAGATCTAATCACTGAGGGTGAGCCATATGACTGCATACCATTGACTGAAAAAAGCAAACAAATTGAGAGATGGTTTGTTCGCGGTACCACTGACAACTCCCCCACCGGTAATCACGTTATTTATGGATGGCTTTGTTTTAGAGCATCAGATGGTATGCTAAAGGCAGGGTTTGCTGTGGTTGACCAGGTTGAGGGTGATTTTGTGACTAGAGTATGTGGTAAATTGGAGGGTAAGCAGTCAGCACAGACAGCTGAAATGATAGCTGTTATCAAAGCCTTGCACTACACTGGTGAAGAGAGGGTGATTATTTATAGTGACTCTGCATAGTGATTGGTGCAGTATATATGGAACTGCCATATGGCAGATAGGTGGGTTAGAAACCAGGAAAGGCCGGCCTATAATAAATAAATGCTAGCGAAGCCTGACATATAATAAAGGCTGTGAAGGTACCTAATGAAGTGGTTGTTGTCAACTGCCTAATAAACCACTTATATCCCCAACCATGGTTTCCCAAGACAAAGTTAGATCTGACAAACTGACAAACACGCACTGGAATTGACATATAGTTTTGGGGCTGCTTATCACCCCAATGCAAGAGCAAAGATGAAATAATGAACCTGACTTTGACATTAAAACTTGACTTGACAAAATCTGTGCACAGACAAAAATAACATGGCTTGACGCATTGCCAATTGCATTAATGTCTATTCGCTCTTCTGTTAACAGGATTTCTGGTTTCACACCATTTGAATTGCTTACAGGTCGACAGTTTCCAGGCCCACGGAACGCCTTGGTGTAGGATCCAATCCTGCCACTAACTAATGATGTTTATTTCTACAAACTAACTGCTATGATTAAACATTTTTCCTGCCAGGCTACAAGACACCGGGACAAAGACCAAGCTGTTACAAATGATGATTGAATAAAAGTGAAGGTGTTCAGACGGTGCTGGGCCGAACCGAGACGGTCCAGGCTACCCAGAGTAAAAGAAAAAACCTAACATTGTGTCCAGCTACAGGTCAAAGGCAACACCTGGTTCTATCTCTTCTTGTGTTACATGTGATTATCCCAGCAGGTCTCTCACAGAAATCGGTGTGGACCTGAGGACTCAGGTCCAAGAGAGGGAGAGTGTTGAAAGTGAAAGTGAATCAGCTGGAATAAAGAGAGAACAAACAGGAAGTGAAACACCATTGGTAACACTCACACAACACCAACAACAAAGTCAACAAACACTCTGTAAAATTGTGCATAAAAAAGGTGACATTTTTTTCCTAGCCCAGCAACAGAACCTTTAGCACACTGCACAGATTGTGCCTACGGAGCAGGTATAGCCGTACAATTCAAGACCAAGTACGGAACACAAAAGGTTGTAAGACAGAACAAACACACAGGTGAATGTGCAGTTACTCATGAGGACGACGGCAGACTGATTTTTCATTTAATAACCAAACAAAACTGTACTGATTTACCAACATATGAGAATTTTACCCACAGCCTCAGATGTATGAGAGATTGGTGTGAGAAAGAAAACATAACAAGTTTATCTACGCCCCGACTGGGGTGTGGGTTAGATAAATTGGATTTCCTTAAGGTGGTGGAGATCCTGACAGAAGTGTTCAGGGACCTGAACATCACAATTACAGTTTATACATTGTAAACGTCATATAAGTTTATTTTTTTTCCCCATCGTTTTACTTCTTTTACTATACTCTTACCTGTTATTAAGTTTCAATTTAAGAGTGTTTTTTGAATTAAGCCAATAGGCATAAGTGTATTTTTTCCACAGAGATGAAGCTATATGGCAATTGAAAGGTTCTGTGGGCCCTAGGGGTTAATACTGCAATTATAATCACCATAATATTTAGCATAAACAATGGAGGTACTCTGAAAATTGACAAAAAGGTCCAAGACAACACCACAAGATCAGTGCTTAAAGAGATATGGGGGAATTGAATTAAATTACACAAAAAATTAAACGACGTCATACACCTTTGATTTATGCAGTATGATAGACAGTGGAGGGCAATAGTAACCTCCATAGTAGTGTCCATTGGTGTATTCGTGGCTATCCTGGTGACCTGAGGATGTTGTTGCATTCCCTGTCTTAGATCCCTGTGCAATAGATTAATAGTATCTGCAATAGAGAAAAAAGAGAACAATCCACCCCCATGTAGCATGCCCCTATTAGGCTTACAGAACCTGGATGAGGAGGAAGAAGAAAATGTGTGACCTCTTTCAGAGGTCAAGAGAGGGAATTGTGGGATTTGATTTTATTTTATTAGTCGTACTGTTTATAATCTTAATTCATGTGTATTTTTAAAACAATGATTTCTGTGCTGAGTACAAGAGAGCTGTCTGTGTGTGGAGGGTTATTGGGGGGAGGTAGCTTGAGTGAAGGAATTTCCAGCTGGTGGCCGAGCAAAGAGATAAGGAGATAAGAGCAAAGCTTTAAGGAGAAAACAAAGAAGTGCATGCTTTTGATATTAGTTCACTGGCAATCATTCATTTCCAGATTGTTACATGTAGAGGTGTTTGGATTTATACAATTACATGTTGCTATGAATATTAATGTGTTAAAATATATAAATGATTATGCCTTTGTGCCCATGACTAATGTAGAAGATTGCCCTGTAATAAGACATTGACATGTAGGGATGAAATGCTCGAGGGCACAAAGTGGCTGATGTGTGTGTGGGAGCCAGGGGGGCTGTAAAAAGCCCTAAGGGAAAACATACTGAACAGATGTTTTTTAATGATGATAAAAGTGTTTGCTTAGAAGTAGTATTGCAGTAAAAGATTTAATATGTGTTTATCTATCTAAAGAAGTTAATGTGTGCCTTATTCATATAACCAATTTTACGAATAATGAAATTATGTCATGATATTGAAATGTGTTCTACATAATAATCACTTTTATCTTACAGTTTGTTTTTTATGAATAAATGAATGTTTTATTAATGATTTGTTTTTAAGAAAGCATTATAAAATGCTATGTGAAGTCAATCATATGTAAAGTGGAAAAGTACTGGGGGGAGAAGAAACAAACTGCAGGACTCTCAAAGTTGGGGGAGAGCAGTTGTTTTTTCCTTTGTCTGTGTGTTTATCTTTGCCTATTAGGCTAAAACTGGGTGTGGTGAGGGAGTCAGATTCACGAGGAAAAGCAGCCTTTGTGGGTGGAGATTCTAAGAAGAAGATCGACGTCACATACTCTATAAATAGTTGTTTTCCCAAATGCTGGGGGTAGTTGCTTGCCTATTGTGGCCTTGAAACAACCCGGCGCGCTGTAAACTTTTTCATATCTGATCAATAAATATTCAATTTAGATATTTGTGTATTTCCTCCAATTATGAACATGCAGATGGACGCCTTATAGTCCAACACTTGATATCGACATTATCGACATTTATTACGTGATCCGCTTTGGAGAGGACGTCATCTCGGGCTTGAAGACAAACAGTCAAAACTTAGTAAAATGCATCACGACGCATTTGAAACAAATACTATGATCTGCACTGCATCTTTGATATTCGACCGGTGTTGTGTCGAAGTCTGTTCCCCCTATGTTCCCCCTATTTTTCCCTTCAGTGTAGTGTTTTTATGGCGTTTTTATCACGTTGTAGGTTTTATTATTTATATATTTAAAGTTTTAATGGCTACTGAGATGTATATGTGTGCATTTCTGTAATGTATCTGTATTGTTCTTAATGGTAAGTCAATTATTTTTACAGTATGAATCATATTATATGTATAATATTTATTTAATTATGTATGCAAACATTACATTTTTAAAACAATCAGTAAAGAAAAGAAAAAAGAAAAAGACAGGCTATATTTTAAAAGAAATACCCTAATAGAAAACTGTCAAATGTATGAAATATTTAATAAATTGTATTATAAAATACATGATATTATGCCTTTTTAGTATAACCAATTCAAATCTTTAATCTTTCTAAATGTAACGTGATGAAAACGCTATAAAAGCACTACACTAAAGGGAAACATAGGGGGAACTGAGTTCGACACAACACCGGCACTTTATTGAGACATATTGTAAGAGTTAAAAGTATAAGAGTTAAAAGTGAAAAAGTTCAAAGTATAGCACATTATTTTAAAAGATTAATGCTGATGTTATATTTGAATATCTCAATGTTAATTTAGCAGTATATACTTGTGTTAAAGTGGATGTTGTTGTGAGGACTTTTATTATGAGGAGGGGAAGTCGGAAGAAGAGAAAATAAACAGGCGGTAAAGAAGCACTCGTCCGTGTCCGAGGGTTTTATTTATATATTCATAAAGGTATAATTAGTTTTAAGCCCGAGAACACCCACAAGCAACTATTACAATATTAATAATAGCCTTTCAAAGTGCCTACTCGTGAGTTTTAAAATACTTAATTGTATTGTAACTACAATAAACAACACATTATCATTTGACTTTTGTAGACATGGTATATGGTTTTTTAGCACTTACTGTCCGATGATTTAAACTGAACCGTAGCAGTGCTGCTCTTTTCATTGATTTCTACGACGCAGTCTCCTCCCTGAGATTTCTTTTTACTTAGAAAATAAATATGGAGTTTGTTTTTTAAACTTTTTGTAAGTTCAGGCTTCCAGTTCCCCTCCACAACGATAGGATAAGTATATCCATCCATCCTGACACTTCTAAACAGTGATAAGGAATGACTAGCAATGTCTACTGTATTGTGTTAAATCACTCCCTCAGCTTATATTCACTTTTGTTTCTGTGATATTTTATTGTGAAACTGGGACAGCGGATAGTTTAGCCTAATAGTGCTTTAATAATAATAAAAAAAAGATCCGAGAAAACGTTAAAGCATTGCGACTTAACATGTCTTTCTTTAAAATTAGTCTTTGGTAACATTTGCTTATTAACGTCTTAAAATAAATCTTATTTAGAATATCAAGTTTTGTTTTATATTTAAGTGGGCGTGGACTTTCTCTTTTTTTGCGCGTGCAGTGAAAAGCAAGTGAAAAGTCATTGTTGAGTTTCGTTTATTGACAAACATAAATTCAGCCAAAAACAGTAAACAACCAACAGATGGCGCTATAACTTTACATTTAATGTCTGATGGAATAAGGAAATATGTATAATTTTTGTATAATAATATTTTGTAATAATATTGTAATAACATAAAAAAATGATAGACAGATGTATAATTTCTATAATACTATTCCCTGGTTCCAGTCCAGTAGTGCAGGTTTAAAAGTTTAAGCTTTTCCTTTATTCTGTAATTATACCTGAATGTTTAAATCTAGTAATTACCAGTCGGCCATAATTTCTAACGTTACCTCATACAAACTTTTATTACAATCCTCGTGGGGTTTGGGATGTTATTAACAGTTTGATCTTCTGTCTCCCTTTACGGATTAAGTTTATTCACAGCCCCTCAACATGATTAACCTCAGTTCACCTAACTGTATAGATTGTAACGGTGGTGGTCGCCGCGAACAACCATTCAAATTATCATTTTAAATAAGAAGCCTTAATAAACACACAAAAATTTTGTTTCCAAAAATATATTTCTTACAAGGACAATAAAGGTTTGCAACAAATACCAATCAATGGGTTTCCTTACAATACAACAATAAACTCAAATGTATAACTCAATTGTAATGTCTTATAATAAACAGCAAAGAAAAATAATAAAGCATCAAAACAACCCAACTTCAATTTTGGCATTCAAAAAAAAAGTCAGCATGAACTTGCGCAAAAAAAGTAGCACATAGTGCTCTAATAAAAAAAAGATCCGAGAAAACGTTTAAACATTGCGACTTAACATACATCAAATTCTCTTTAAAATTCTTTGGTAACATTTGCTTATTAACGTCTTAAAATAAATCTTGTTTAGAATATCAGTTTTGTTTTATATTTAAGTGGGCGCGGACTTTCTCTTTTTTGGGCGTGCGGTGAAAGTTATTGTTGAGTTTCGTTTATTGACAAACATAAATTTAGCCAAAAACAGTATCATAAACAACCAACAGATGGCGCTATAACTTTACCTTTAATGTCTGATGGAATAAGGAAATATGTATTTTTTGTATAATAGCCTAATATTTTATAATAATATTGTAATAACATTAAAATATGATAGACAGATGTATAATTTCTATAATACTATTCCCTGGTTCTAGTCCAATAGAGCAGGTTTAAAAGTTTAGTTTTTCCTTTATTCTGTATACCTGAATGTGTAAATCTAATAATTACCAGTCAGCCATCATTTCTACCACATGCAAACTTTTATTACAATCCTCATAAGGTTTGGGATGTTATTAACAGTTTGATCTTCTGTCTCCCTTTACGGATTAAGTTTATTCACAGCCCCTCAACATCATTAACCTCTGTTCACCTAACTGTTTAGATGTAAGGGGTGGTGAAGCTTGTATAAATCTGCTTCATTGCAGGCACTGGGCCCTAAATAAATAATTACTACTGACAGTACTGAGCTTCAGCTCAACACAAATCTCCAGCAATTACATTTCACTCTACACAAAATTACACACAGAAGAATATAAAACTTAAGACATTTTGCATCCAAATACTAAAGCAATTCTATGTACAGTATGTCTACAATTTTTCCAATTTTACTACATACAGTAGCAGCTCATCCCTGAAAATCAAGCAGAAAGAGAGAGAGAGAACGTCATCACATCATTGATTTTGTTTTCAGGGTCATTACAGAAATTGAATGAGGAGTCAGCGTGAATTTTTTTTTTTTTTTTTTTTTTTTGAGCATTGTACACAGTTTCTGCTCTTGGTTTTAGTGACTATGACAGGACTAGATTAAGGTGACCAGATTTTTAAAATGAAAAGCCGAACATTTCCAAGTTTAATGGGCAAATTGTCATTGAAATCTTATTTGTTAATATCTATAAATTGAAACCTTTTTGGATGTTTTATTGTTGTGGGTTTGTGGAGAACAGAACACACACAAAAAATGGGACTGTTCCCAAAACGGGGATATCTTCTCACCTTAAACTGGAAGGTTGTTAGCCCATCTGGTAAAGCATCGTGCTAACAGTGAAAAGGTCATGCATGGGTTCAATACACAGGGACTTTTTTATTTCAGCATACAAATCTAGATAAAGCAAAGGGTTTATTTCAGTATCCAATGATAAGCCAAGTAGATGACTGACAGTCATGACATTTTCAAGTCGTGTCCAATTTTGCATGTATATAATATATCTGTCCTTCCCGTCCACCACGATGGAGAGGTGCATGCAAATACTACCATATTTTCCGGACTATAAGTCGCATCAGTCAAAAAATGCGTCATGTGGCCGGTTGCATAAAACTTAAAGACTAGTCTTTAAAGTTAGTCATGAATTTTTTTCTTCAAGACTGATCAGAACTGTTTTAAGTATGTTACATAGAAAGGTAGATTGGTCTAATTTAAATCCAAATAATAAGACTGATTAGCATTAACTAATTGCTAGGCAGTCAGAATCATTCTTAAGACGCAGTCTTAATGTCACGGCTATGTTTATGCAACCGGCCCCAGAAGAGGAAAAAACATATATAAGTCGCATTTATTTAGAAAATTATTATTCTTTTTGGGGGCATTTTGTTTGTAAAGTCTTTCTCCGTTGTCTTTTAAGTTAATGTTTCAGTTAACAGTTTTTTTCAGGGGTAGGCTACAGGAGCAACATAGTGCCCTCTCTTGGCTGTAGACGGTAATGTTTTATTTTGGTTCATGTTATTCATGAATTCATTTTGACATATAAGTCCCACCTGACTATAAGTCGCAGGACCAGCCAAACTATGAAAAAAGTGCGACTTATAGTCCGGAAAATACGGTACACATCTTTTCATGTCATTTTATGTGTTTCTCATTTTTCTATTTTTATAGATCAATTATTTTATTGTATTTTTTTACCATTGTCTAACCTAAACCCCAAGTGACATAAAAATAGAAAAAAATGAGAAACCAATAGGCTATAAAATGACACGAAAAGATGCATGTTATCTGAACGCACCTCCTCTCCACCGAAGTGAATGGGAAGTACTGGCGTATCATACAGTATGCACGCAAAATAGGACTTTGGGGTATACATTGAATATGGGCTAATCTTGCTATGAGACGGATTTTATTCTATTTCCATCCATTTCCAGTGTCTGGGCATTACAGTCAAACCTAAATTATGCACAGTGCTTGACAAATGATGAAAACAGAGTAAACATTTTTTTTAAGATAGTGGTAAACCAGACAGGACATGTCTGAACAAATACACTACATTGTTTTTAAATTCAGATATAAACTTTTAATTCAGTGCACCTCTATTACAATTTAAATACAGATACAAAAATACAGTGGCCACTTTTAGAGACATTTAAGAGATTTTAGTTTCACCTAGAAATTAAGCCAATAATTGTGCGTAACATGTAAATATATTGTGTGATGTCTGAAAGATTATATAATGTCATGTTAACACAGTATATCAGAAGTGTTCCATATACATTTTCATTTAACCCCATTTTTATTCTCTGCAGCAAACCTTCTTATTGTTATACTCAATACTTCAAAATATCCAAAAGATATAGTTCACATATAAATTAAAAATCTGTTGTCATTTTCCGATCCTAAAGCCATTTCTGTATGACTTTCTTTCATTAAGCACAAAATATATTTTAGCAGATTGCCCGATCTACTACTACCGAGAGAGCACAATATGATTCGAAACAATACAGTTTTTCTCAAGATTATAATTCAGCAAAGTAATAAAACATCTTTTGTGATCTTTCAGGGTTTTGTTATGCATGTGCAAGTTGCCACAGCCTCATTGTTATTATTTTCCTAAATTTATCATAACACGCATATATCTAATTAGCAACACTACTGAAATGTGATGAGGTATTCTGGGTAAGCCTGTACGTCATTGAAAATGACAAACAAGGAAGGGTTGTTTGTGTCATCGGTCACACTGTTATAGAGATCAGCACTGTTGGAGCTCTTCGCAGGAGGAACAAGCATGCCTGCTTTTCCTTGAGTAAAGTCGCCAACAAGCACCCTGGCCAGGTACATGCGTTTGTGTCCACTGGCATCAGGTTTAGAGTAGCCTCGGGCTGAGTAACTTGGGTCCACAGCAAAATATGTACCATTCCCATACAGGGCTCCTAAAACACAATAAGACCAAGTTCATTACAAAAACCAATGCATACAATTGCAAACAAAGATTACATTAAATTTTGGATGATACCATGTGCTCCAGCGTAGCTTCGATTGAAGCCATGATGATTGATTTGATCAGTACTATCAGGGCCAGTGCCGTGAAAGAGGAGCTTCTCGTTGTTTTGATGCTTGTTCTTGGATTCCAGTTCTTCCTTTTTGATCATGTAGTTTTTCCAAAGTGTGCTGTTCTGCATTCTTTCAATCTGCAAAGAAAATACACTGGTCAACATGAGTATGGTGAATAAACCATGCAAACATCAGTAATGACGTTTGCTACAACAAAGCATTTGATGACAGGACAAAGTTGATGTCCTACAAAGCAGTGACAACATTTTGATGTTTTTTTTTTTTCATTTTTTTAGTAGTCCCACTTACACCATATTTTAAAATAAACATGTGTTATTGAGACCGATCCAATTAAACCATGTAGTTTCATTTGGTTGTGTGATAGTATTTAAAGGGGCCATGGCATGAAAATCTGACTTTTTTTCATGTTTAAGTATACTATAATTGGGTCCCCAGTGCTTCTATCAACCTAGAAAATGTGAAAAAGATAGATCCAGTAACTTAGTTTTGGTAAACCATTCTCTACCAGCACGTGAAAAAATAGGTAGTTGAAATGTATCTCTCCTTATGATGTCATAAGGAGCCCTTATTATTAGGGATGCACCGATATGGGAATTTTGGCCGATACCGATAACTCTTTATATTTGGGGACCGATAACCGATATATATAGGCCGATAAATATTCATATTATTTTCACAATGAAAAACTCCCAGAACGCGGACATCTTGTCTTTGCGCTAGACTAGCATACTCTTCTTAAGCCCGCAACACGTGTCATCTTCGTGCTATGTCACAGAAAGCACCAATCAAAACTTCACATGGCCAGCAATGAGCAAATGAAGTGGTTCAACAAACCAAAATAATCCATCATTTATCGGCTTTCATTTATCGGCCTAATTTTGCTATCAGACGATAACCGATGATATTAAAAATAAGCAGTTATCGGCCGATAACGATATGTCGGCCAATATATCGTGTATCCCTACTTATTATAATAATACCGCCCCTTAATCTGCACTATCCAACCACAGCACTGCCATTTAGTGCAGAGAAAAGCACAATTGAGTTTTAATTGCAACAACCACCATCGTGATCAGTGTTTATATTTCATCAGCTCATTTGCATTTTAAAGGACACACCCAAAACGGCACATTTTTGCACACACCTACAAACTGGCAATTTTAACATGCTATAATAAATTATGTTTTGAGCTAAAACTTCACATATGTACTCTGGGGACACCAAAGATTTATTTGACATCTTAAAAAAGTCTTATGCCAAGTGCCATTTATATTTTCTCTGACTCCAATATAGAATTAAGCAATAAAGATGATCTACGGGTATCTTCGCCCATTCATCATGGGCAAAAGCCTCCAGTTCAGTCACATTCTTAGGCTTGCGCACTGCAACTGCTTTCTTTAAGTCCCACCAGAGGTTCTCAATCGGATTTAAGTCTGGTGACTGCGATGGCCACTTCAAAATGTTCCAGCCTTTTTTCTGCAACCATGCTCTAGTGGATTTGGAGGTATGCTTGGGATCATTGTCCTGTTGAAAGGTCCAACGTCTCCCAAGCCTCAGGTTTGTGACGGACTGCAACACATTGTCATCCAATATCTCCTGGTACTGAAGAGAATTCATGGTACCTTGCACACGCTGAAGTTTCCCTGTACCTGCAGAAGCAAAACAGCCCCAAAGCATGATTGACCCCCCACCATGCTTCACAGTAGGCAAGGTGTTCTTTTCTTCATAGGCCTTGTTTTTCCTCCTCCAAACATAGCGTTGATCCATGGGCCCAAACAGTTCTAATTTTCCACAGAACACTATCCCAAAACTTCTGTGGTTTGTCCACATGACTTTTGGCATACTGCAGTCGACTCTTCTTATTCTTTGGAGACAGCAAGGGGGTGCGCCTGGGAGTTCTGGCATGGAGGCCTTCAGTACGCAGGGTGCGCTGTATTGTCTGAGCAGAAACTTCAGTACCCACATCTGACAAATCTTTTCTCAGTTCCTCAGCAGTCACACAGGGACTTTTTTCCACTCTACGCTTCAGATAGCGCACAGCAGTCGCAGTTAGCATCTTTTTTCTGCCACGACCAGGAAGCGTTTCAACAGTGCCCTTTGCCTTGAATTTGCGAATGATGCTTCCTATGGTGTCTCTTGGTATGTTTAACATCTTTGCAATCTTTTTATAGCCATTGCCCTTCCTGTAAAGATTAATCACCTCTTCTCTTGTCTTCCTGGACCATTCTTTTGACTTCACCATGTTTGTAACCACACCAGTAAATGTTTAGAAGGAGTTGAGTATCACAGTCATTTTAAAGCTGCCTAATTAGTGCCTATTAGGCTTTATTGCTGTTCCCTGACATCCACAGGTGTTTTCAATACCTGATTGAAAACACTTCAATGAACCTCTGTTCTTCAGAGTGGTAGTTCTTTAAGGGGTTGAATAATTGTATCAATGAAGAATTCACAAAAGAAACATTTACTACTATATTACAAAACCAATTGATGTCATTTTAGTTGCATATGGTTCTTTAAGAAGTCATTGTAGGATTTCATTCTGAATACTATTACAAATGTACACTAAATTCCCTAAAACCCTTAACAGCATTGGGGGGTTGAATAATTTTGAACACAACTGTATATATATGTGTGTGTGTGTGTGTGTGTGTTTTGACTGCCTTGCCGTTGCATTATAAGCATATTATTTTTTTAAACTTTTGGAAATATAATTTTGATTATAAATATTAATAAATACATACAATAAAACAAAAACTAAATCACCATTTCACTTTAATATTAGTGGTTTTGAACAATTATTTATTGTTGACTTGCAGTTGCTTTGAAAGATGGGGTACTGCGCATCGGATTATCCTGCATCCTTGATATGTTGGCATTACTTTCCCTTTTTATGAACTTTGGTTGTTAATAACATAAAATAAGCACAACATGTGGCTAAAACTCATGTTTAAATAACTATTTTTTATGAATGAATGACAGCCGCTTATTCAGTGCATCGATTTGGGCACGTCTGTCTCATTAACGCCATCACAAGCCTAACAACTAACCACCATCTCTCGAGCTGTCTTAAATAATTGTGAAAGTAAGAGTGATTCTTAGTTTTAAGAAACTTGATAACTTGTTTTTATACTTAAGTTGGAAAGTAGGAGTAAATTCCATTTCCATTTTAGTCTGCACATAAGACTAAAACATGCTAAAATTTGAAATTGGTAAATATGGACTTTGGTGTAGATGAAATGTCTAGTCTTACTTGAATAATGTTAGAAGTCAGTCCAGTTCTCCTGAACTCTTTATCTACTTCTGCATATTCTGTGGAGCCTGCTGTGAGTTTTGCCAGAACTACCGGCTGTCCCTTCATGTCCTCCCAGTGTGAAGGTAAAGAATATTGAGCAGCTGAAAACAAATACAAAACAATCCAACTTAAAATCTTTTTTATCTTTATACTTGACCACCAAAACTATTTCTAGACTTCAGCTGAACTTAAAATTGACCTTATATTGTTGTTTTAGGATAAACTCACCTGACAAATCTACTCTTTGTAATTCAATCCGCCTACTCCCTCTTGTGGCCTGTAGACGAACTAAATCGGCCGTGTATTCATCATTATCAATTTTGATTTTCACAAAGATGTCTTTGTTCTGAAAGACTTTTTCCAAGTCATAATTGGTCAGCATATCAAAGCTTTTCAGGTTCTGCCCACTCGCCAGATATTTCCACTCAACCACACTGCTGATGAGAAATGCTTCATGCCTTCTGCTTTCAATCCTTTCCACCTTACGGATCATGTCCCGAATGCGACTCTCAGCAGTGTGGACATCTTTCGTCAGTCCCTCCAATGTGATAGCAGAGTCTTGTTCTTTCCTCTCAAGTTTGATGCTCACGTCAAGCTCTCTCTGCATTGCGCTCAACATTTCTGCATCTTCTTTGGTGAAATGACCAATAGCCGGATCACGGATTGTAGTGTTTTGAAACTCTCTTGATATCAAGTTGTTGACCATATCCCTGGCTTTATTCAAGTCCTGTGCGGTCTCCCCACACAGCTGTAACACGGCTGGTTCAATTCCCTCGACCACCATCACCAACTCTTCATTTTTGGGAGATTCACCCAAAAATAATTCTTTTGTCCTGTCTGTGTGATACAAAAAAACAGAAAGCAATTAATTATAATAAACTACTAGGAAAAATGTATCAAATGGTCGTTCTATTAATTTACTGACTTTTCATTTTGTCCACAAAGCTTTTGTCCCCCTCCAATTTTTCAGCTGATCGTTTTAGCATGCTTTGTTGAAAATCTGCCACCATGCTCGTCTGGAATATGAGGAACTTTACCAGCTTTACATTCGTTGGTTTATTTTTCTTTACGAATTCAACAACAGCATCAACCATTGCATCTGCAACATCAGCTGGTTTTGCTCCACCCTGACCTAAAGGGTTAAACACAATTGTGATGTTTTTATACATGATCTATATTACTAACATTATTTACATTTCAGGGTGTATAAATTAACAACGTGATTAAAAATACAAACAAAATACAAATTTAAAGTAGTACATTTATGAATAAACCTAAAATCTAGGCTAATTATAGCTAAATTTATACTGTTTTAAATAAATGTTGTACATAAGGCATTTCCTACAAAATCGAACCTTACTGTAAAGTGCTAACAAAATAATGACTAATATGGGTACACTCTTAAGTAAAGTATTTAAGTATGGTTTACCTAAAGATTACACCATTTAACATTTTTATTGTCAATAAATTAAAACGTATAAAAGTTACCAGTTCCAAGAGCCGGAAAGGCGACAGAGGACAGTTGGTTTGCCTCACATATCTTCAGAACAGACAAAACAACATCTTTAATTTCGGAAGGTGTATTACGTCCAATGATATGGATGATTTTTCCACATGGGAGCTTCCCAGCTGAGGTCACAATCTCTGTTTGCTGTAAATTTGGTGCACCACTCGCTGTGGAAAAAATCATACAGTACTCACAAAAAAAATCAAAGACAAACTGTTTTAATCTAATGTTTAAAGATAAAGTAGTAAATTATAAAGAAATACAAACCAACAATCTGTAAACATTCCTGTTCTACTTGTAATCCAGCTGCATCTAAAATTGCCTTTGATACTCCTGGATTGCAAAGAGAAATTGGCATTTATGATATACATTTTTACTAGCAACCTTATTAAATGACAATTACGTTTGCACAACTACTAAAATAAAATAAGATCAAAATAATGAAACTAAAATAAAGAACCTGTTTTCAAAGAAAATTTGTGATTTGAAGAGTTGACGATTGCGTCAGTTTTTTCTTTAGTTATGTCTCCGGATGAAATCTCCAGAGTCACTTGACCTATCTGCATAGTGATCACCCCATGAGAGGGAGTGGAGACCTTGCCAAAATCCCCTTATAAGAAAATGACAAAAAAGGTGATAAAGGGAAAATGTATGACCAACCAACAAAGTTTGCCATGCTTGTAAGAACTTTTCCTAATGAACACTGATGGCAAGCTCACACTGCAGATTTTTTGTCTGGATTTTGCCTAATCACTGTAATTCGAGCAAATGTATTTTCGCTAATTGTTGGGAACACCTCTTTACCAAATGTTTTGAAGTGTGTGCACCTTATCAGCATTGGGTTGTGTAGTATATGCACCCAGCTATCACAAGATGATAACAAATGAGAAGATACCTCATTGCGTAGTGTGAGCAACACAGTGATCTGGGTAGTTTTCCAATCAAGAGTGTGGGCTTGCCATAAAGGGTTTCATGCTGTGAATGACTAAAATAGAAATATCTTCCATTTACAATAGTAACCACTGTCACTTTAATTTATATGACTACCTATTTTTTTAACTGGTTAATGTAGTAGATACACTAAATGTATGAAATAAATCTTTAACAAAATGAAACTTTTAATCGATTTAACAAACATGTAAAGACAGAAAAGGTTTACCAGATGCCTGTGCCGACTTATCAAAAGGTTTTGTTTCAGGCATAAGATGCTGATGTGCTCCTTTTGTGATGGGACTCTGAATCCAAGGTCTGAAGATTCCGGTAAAGCACTAGCAGATAAAGCACACAAGTAAGAAATACATATTATTGGCAAATAATGCACACCCACGGTGGTAATGCGACACGACGTGAAGCAGAGAAGTTACACTGCGGCTAATAACTGCGTTCAAATAAGTCAATTATTTCGCTTATACCACAGTTAATACAAACTAGGTAGACTAAAATAGGTGCTAAGAAATTGCTCTGGTGGTTACTTTAAGACATTTGACATGTGTTATGTGTGCGCTTCTCGAAAAATAATGCATACCCGTGATACATTTTTAAACCAATCCGAATAAAGCATTCAACCGCCCTGTAGTGCAAATAAAAATTATTAGGAGGAAATGTGCATGACTTCAAATTCTCAAGTAAAGTTTAAACAATGATAAAAACACTTTTTAAGAGAAATGAAAACTTGAGTCTGAGGCTCAAATACATTTACCGTTCAATAGTTAAGGGTCACTATATTTTTACAAATTTCAGAATAATAGTTAACTCATCAGTACTTAAATAACACAAATTTAATATGGAAATTACTTCGACTACAAAAAAATCCAAAATAATTAAAAACTACCTTATATTTTATTAATTTCAGTGTTTGTAAAAATGCTTTTTTATCACTCTCAGGTCTCACACTATTGATTTTTAACATTATTAAAGGAATAATAATAATATAATAACAACATACTTTTTTTAATTTAATGTATAATACTAATCTAATTTTATTTATTTACTTCAGATATTATTATTTTAAAAAACACGTCCCTCATGCCCTATTTAACTTTTAAACCATTGTGTATATAAATGAATTGTAATGCAATAGGGCCAGTAATAATAATTTATGGCATATAGAAAATCAACACATTTGCAACTAAACACCTTTGAGCTCTGTCTGTGTGGGAAGTTTGTGAACACATATTGATTTTGAATAGTTTTCCTCCATTTAAACACTTACATCTAAACTTTGTTTGTCAGATGGGTGCACAATCACAGTTATTTCTCTGAGGTTTTGAGGGGTGAATTCCTGGACTTCGCTCAGTATGATCCTGGCCACCAGATCCTTAGGAAAGCCAAGGATTCCAGTACCAATAGCTGGGAAGGAGACTGAAGCCATCTGCAGAGCATCTGCTTCTTTCAGACAATCTCTAATGATCTGACCGAGTACCTTTTAAATTCAAAATAATATTATATTATAACGTGTTATTATCTTTGAACATAAACAGGACATAAACAGATCATATTTAGATCATATCTTGCAATTTTTCAAAATCCATTCAAGCCAGAAATGACATTGCAATCTATATACTGTTCTTTAATTTTTTTTAAATATTTTAAATAAAACCACAATCGTCTCACCTTGCCTTCTGAGGCATGACCACCTTGCCAAAATGGGCAAACTACATGAAAGACTCTTTTACATTTCAGGTTATACCCATCTGTGATGACCATCTTTCCATAATTCAGCCTGCTTGCATGAACAGCTGTAGTGACCTCTTTTTGGAGTTGCTGACCGGCAGCCTGAAGGAGCGCCTTGGAAATGGCACCTTTACTGAGGTCCAGGTCTTCTGATATAGTGTTTACAATGACATCAGTCTACAGGAGAAACATTTTTTCAGATCAGTTTCAGGTCTCATATATGTGGTAATAAATGATGGATGAATGCTCTTTTTGGCTTAAATACACCCAGGATGGCATGAGGGTGAGTAAATTGTGGGCTGATTTTAATTTCGGGGGAGCTAATCCTTTAATGCGGTCACTAGTCCCTTTCACACATACAGTCTTTATTGGTAATTTACTGGTAAATTGCAGTTAACATGTCATGTGTGAACAGAACCTTTCCGGTAAATCAGTGCTCCCAATTTACCAGTAAGACAGGTTGTAAGATTAACGGTAATTTGCCGGTAAGCGCTGTGTGTGAACGAAAAATATAGCATTACCGGCATTTAGATGACGTCAGACCGCGCTGACAGATCGGGCGGGCCAATCAGAAAGTTTTTTATACAGGTGACGCGGTTTCCCCCAGACTGTTTACAGACGTTTCCACACACATGTTGCTTAAAAGTCGAGCACACCTGAAGTTAACATCCACATTTCTTCACCAAAGTTGTTTAAAACAGCTTACCATCTAATTGCCAAATTGCCGACGTCCTTAGCACACCATCTGTGAAGCCTAATGTGCAAACGCGCAGGTTCCGTTTGACGCCGCCTAACGCAATGTTGTTTGGTCACGAGCAACTTCGCGACCGTTTGCCACAGATGTGAAAACAACAAAATACGGACCGTGGATATTAAGTCATAACCCGCCGTTTACAAATACGACACGGACGGAGCTCGTCAGCCGCGCGCCACAGGTAACTTCCGCTTTCTCTCCGAGTTTACCGGTATTTTGATACTGATGTGTGAATGATGTCTTACTGGTAAAAAGACAGAACGTCACTGCATGTGTGAACAGCACATTTTTGTATTTACTGGTAAATTCATTCTGGTAAATTCATGGTAATTTACCAGAATTACTGTGTGAAAGAGGCTACTGTAGTAATCCGAGATTCGCTTACCTTTGCATCCTGGATGTTCCCTTCTGTCAAAAAGAGTTGTAGTCTGATATGTGTAGTTTTGGTGTCAAGAACACTCGACCCATCAAACCCCTCTGATCTGCCACCAGAAAAGTTGGTTTCTTCTCTTTCAAAGTCTCTATTACCATGTTGTTTTGGCTCATAATTGTGATTTCCAGACTCTTGGCTTCTTTGTTTGTGATTTCCTCGGCCACGACCACGATTGCCCCTACCTCTGTGTACATTACTGCCACGGCCACTAGGCTTGTTTTGATGAGGGACATTCATTTTGGGTCTAAAATCAGCAAAGTACTTTCCGACAGCTTGAGCCATGGCATTGACATTGGTGTCATTACTGTCAACCAAGTGAATCTTAATAAGTTTACTTTGTGAGCCAATGCGGTACTGATCATTAATGAACTCCTGCACCACCCTGGCAATTGTATCTGTGCATAGTTCGAGAGGACAGCCAAATATCCCTGAGCTGATAACAGGAATTGCAATGGAAGAGCAGTGTTTGCCTGAAGCCAGATTTAAACTTTCCCTCACAGCACTTCGTAGATGTTGCACTACACCAGGTCTGTCTGAACTGTTATATCGAGGTCCAACAGCATGCACTACATATTTACAGGGAAGACGACCAGCCTCAGTGATGATGGCATCTCCGGGCCTCAAACGTCCATTCATTTTGATGTACCTGTTACAGCAGTCCTGCAGATCTGGTCCAGCAGCTTGAAGAAGTGCCAGGGCTAATCCACCAATGTGCTGCAGATCTTCATTAGCTGCGTTCACCACAGCATCAACTTTTAGCGTGCAAATGTCTGCCTTTCTGACTTTAACGGTTACTCCACCCGGCATCCGAACCTCACCAATCTCCACAAAATCTTCAAAACTACCTTTCTTGGAATTCTCCTCCTCCAGCATGTGATCTTCCTGGAGCACAACCACAAATCTGTTTTCCTTCATGAGCAATGACAACATTAGTTGACCACCTTCCTTGAAGTATTTTTTTGCTCCTGCCTTTTTAATGGTCAGTGTGTCAGTGTAGAGAGCATCTGCCATCTTTTTAAAAAAGGTCATAGCTTCCTGGACAAACATTCCCTCTCCAGAGACTTTGATCCGGGATCTTTTTAAATCGAAATGCACTGTCACCTTATTGGACTTTAGAAAATGCTGCCAGTCCTGCGATTTTCTCTCTTTTATGAATTCAACCACTGCATGTGACTTCACACAGACAGCATCTTCAATTCTAGTGTGTTTCTTAATAAAGTCTCCTAATGTCTGGCTGATCTCTATCACTGGTTCCCTAAATCCAGATACTATTATTCTGTCTCTTCGTGTTGTGTTTATAAACACTGTCCTCTTTTTGGATGTGCTGTACAAACTTTGCACTTGTTTAAAGAGATCATGCCACTGTGGCAATGCAAGCACACCCTGATCTTCTACAATGACATCTTTAGACTCAAGAACCATGTTCAACCTCTTCTGTGCCTCAGAAAGTGCTCGGTCTGTGCTTCCAATCAAAACAAGAACTCCATTTTCTACCGTGTATACAGCACTTATTCCATGAGACACAAATAGATCTTTGGACATCTCATCACAATCCACCGATCTTAAGAACTCCAGTAATGAACGATAAATCTTTAAAGGCGTCTGTTTCATATTTATTTGCTTCTCAAGGATCCAATTCTTGACGACGAGAATTTCAGTTTGAACACCTGATAAATGTAATTTGTTCATTTTCTTGTTGTAATCAAGGCGCAGTTGTGGAAAAGCAGCTGTAGCGTTTTGCAGACCATCTTGTAGAAGCAGGGAGTACATGCCAGGTGTCATCTCCATGTCTTCTGTGACACTGCTCCTCTCTTTCTCCATTTGAGCTGATGCTCGCTCTAACATTTTCACCAGGAGGGGTCTCAGGTCATTTACATCATGAGCCAAACCTGCCACTGTTAGGACCCCTTTAGATGAATCCATATGTGTAAGAACCAGATTTTTCACCACTTCCTCTATATTATCCTTCACTTTGGTCCACAAGAGGTACAATACTGGCAACTCAAATGCTTTATAGTTGGATATAATGCTTTCAAAGACATCTGATGCATTCTTTCTCCAACCATCAACATGTTTTCTGGTTAAACCTTTCTGTTGCAACAATGCTGGATCAGGACTGAGCAGAACTTTAGGTTTGTCCATGTTTATTTTGCAGAAATGTGAGCTCATCTTATCACTGATAGAGGAAATGAGATTTTTCTTGAGGAGAAACTCCCTGATGGCAGGATGTATATCGACTTTGAAAGGTTTAGGTAGTTTCCATGTTGGTCTGTTGCTGCCATACAGTGCTGTACCCAAGGATTTATAATAGTGATGGATCTTGACTGGAACATCACTGATGATATGCTCTTTCTTCAATATCTTTTCCTTGTCTGACAAAAAATGATAAATATTTCAAGGTAAATTGATGTAAATATTCTATGAAATAGAATGACCTGCTTGTTGGTTAACTAAAGAACATTGGACAAACAAGTGGATGCCCCCAAAAATTTACAGCAATTGCACCATAATGGCTTTTTAATTCCTTGTTAGTCCATAAAAAATTGCAGAAATAAAGCAGCAATTGCACATATATTACCTTCTTCATTCTTAAATGTTATAATGGCCGCTTTCTCCATTGGCAATGTGATGATTTCTTCTATCGGACCACCCCATTTTTCAAAATACAACTCCAGCAGCATCTTATTGGCATCCGATGGAAGATTCTCCACCTTTATACATGTGCTCCTCTCCAAGGCGCGGGCCTTCAGACCATAGTCCTTGAACTTTTTGTGTGTCCTGCTCTCCTCAAGAAACTTCCCTACAGCTGTCAGAAATTTTATTTTAAACACCAGATATATTTGATGGTATGAATGACATACAAATAAGGAAATACGTTTATAATGTACATCTATTGATCTAATCTTGTATAAGACTGAAATATTGATGGACAACTTACCACTGGGGCTTTTAAAGGTCACGACTGCTGTGTTTAATTCTAGCATTAAGTCCACAGTAAAGTCCTTTTCAGAAAGACCACTGACATTCTCCACCAAAAGAGACAAAATATTTTTTGTAGTGTCATTTGCAACATTTTCCAGAACTACAGCAAGTGACTCTTCAGGGTTCTTTACATCCGGATCACTTTCAGCTGGAGGTGAACTTTGAACTTCAAAATAAATAAATTAAGGCAAAATAAATTGACATAAAATGTATAGGTTAAAGCTTTCATAGCAATGTCTCATTCAAGTTAAAACTAAACTAATAAAACAACTAAACATTACTTTTTGGTAGTTGCAGTAAAATATTATTTGACTAAGTAATTTATTGATCTTTACCAAATATATTTGTAAGTACATCAGCAATCACAATAAACCTAAACAGTAAAAGACCACATGTAAGCTACATAAACAGCCAGAAAATCAAAGTCCAGATGATTACTTACTGGGTTCTTGATATCCAGATGCTTCATCTTTCTGAAACAATAATACAATTCTTAATAATCACGTGGAAGGGGAACACTGTGAAACAAGTACAGTGACTCAAACCCAACACACTCAAAGAATATCCAGCAGCAGTTTTAACATTAAGTGGCATGGTATCTTACGCACAGAAGCCATTGGCATGTGCCATACGTTTTGTTGCTCTTCCGGTTTCCAGTGGTTCATGCCAATAGGTTGTCGAGTGTCACTTCTGGTTACCGGTTGCACATGCCAGTCCGTTTAGTGGCTTGTCCATTTGAACATATCAGTAAAACTTAGGTCTGTTGGATTGAGGCATGTGGCACTGACAATTTTATTACACATTTTTTTATGTAGTCTTTCTGAAATGGTAGTCGGTGAGTGGCATGATTTTTATGTAACCGGTCTGTTGCATTTAATAAAAAGTGCCATTTATATGAAACTCGCAGTATATTTGAAGAGTTTCGTGCAAAACGAGATAAATCCATTTTTTTACATTTTTGTCAAAACATGTTTATTATTATGTTATTATCTTGTTTTATGGTGCTACTTAGCTGTATTTTTTTAAGTTATGAAGGTTTAAATCAAAACAAACCAACTGCAGTTGAATTGATATTAATTGGAATGCACAACCAAAAAACGAGATTTCTGAACAATTAAAAAAGTGGATTTATCATATTTTGCAACGAAACTCTTCATTTTTATTTTCTTGTGTTAGCCTACTATTCAAAGTACTGCATTTACACAACGGTATCTTTAAAGAGATAGTTCACCCAAAAATGAAAATTCTGTTATCTTTTACTCATTCTCATGTTGTTACGAACCTGTATAAATTTCTTAGTTCTGATGAACACAAAGGAAGAGATTTTGAGAAATGTTTGTAACCAAACCGTTCGTGGACCCCATTCACTTCCATAGTATTCTTTTTTCCTACTATAAAAGTAAATGGGGTCCACAAACATTTCTCAAAATATCTTCCTTCGTGTTCATCTGAACAAAGAAATTTATACATGTTTGTTACAACATGAGATTAAGTAAATGATGAAAGTACTTTCAGTTTCGGGTGAACTATCCCTTTAATTGCAACTTTTTTTTGAGAAAGATGTAAAATTTTTGTATCTTGATCTCGTCTTTCATTCAAGGGTGTGAACCTATTTTTTGATATTCATCAGCTCTTAGTTGGGGCTTTATCTGCGGTTGGGTCATTGTATCAAATGAAATGAATGCACCCTGTTTGATGCCTTGGCTTGCGCTTCATGAGTGGCGACTGGCGAGTGCTCTTTATTAGTCGCCACCGACAGTAGCCGGCACATGCTACATGTGAGACGCACAGGAAAAAACTGAGGAGTGTGAAAGATCGATTACAACATTTATAGTGAAAGGGCTACATGGATTTTCTGTTGTTGTGTCGCCATAATTTAGGGTAGGTGTTATGTCACAAGGAAAAACTATTTAAAAATAATTTTGAGCTAACCTAGCCATGTTTGTTAAAATAGGGCTTGGGCGCCGCGTTGCATTCTGGGACGTCGCGGCCATGTTGGTGGCCTCGCGAATGTAAACATACAGCAAGATGAACGAGGAGAAGCGGCGGAGTTGGGAGAATTAAAAGAAAGAAAAAAGATGTTAAAATCCGGAAAAGGATGTGGAATTTACTGGGATACGTTAAACAGGGAAGCAGGGACCGGTATGTGGACAAAATCAGAACTATTAACGGTTAGGATCCATATGAAAAAAGAGTTAATAAAGAGCCTTTTAAGATAACAGCGTGGTTGTTGTGAGAGCACGATTTCACGCCAATCTGTAAGAAAAGTCACGTATGACCTAGCTTCACAAGTAGCTTAGTTAATGCAGCAGTTTTTGCTGTCAGCAGAGGGATAGCAACAGAAAGATGAATGTTGAAATGTTCCCGTATTTTGGGCGAGTAAACCGGGACAGTTCCCTTATGTTCAATGTTGACCTAAGCTATATAAATTAATATTCAGATGTTATACTTCACTGTCGTATATATAAATGTCATTTATAAGTCATGTATACACATTACTGAGGGGTTGAGGTTAATGTTTGGTTTCCGATATTGAATAAAACATAATGAAGTCTTCTGTAACTGTCATTTTTAATGTAAATTACTTTTAATGTGTTACTTTATTATTAATACAGCAACGGTTTACCATGGTTGAAAAAATAACGACAAATTAATTAAATTAAGACACACAATTGAGAGAAAGTATGTCTATAAACAGAGCGCAGCAGTAAAGGAGGCAACCAACATGGCCGCCACGACAAGTAATGACGTCACGACGCCCATGCCCTTAAAAGCTACTACAGTGGCATAAACCACTGGAAAGTGGCACGTGCCAAAGTTGTGTAAGACAGTGGTTCCCAAAAATTTTCAGCGTGTGGCCCCCCTTGTGTCTGGTGCATTCCTTCGCGGCCCCCCAAAGAAAATTTGTGACAAAAAAACTGTTCTAATACTTAACATTTTAATAAAAAAAAAAACATTAAATTATACTTAAAAGTTTACGATTCCTACCACTTTATGTTAAAACCCCTTCTCTGCGAGAGCGATGACTGCTCCGCACAGTCCGTATGATTTCACGAATCCTTTGACGTCATTTCACCTGTAATATTTTAATAACGTCCACATATGGTCGTAATAAGCACTAATGTTATTGTGTTTTAAGAAAATTCTGCTTACCAGCTGTACGCTGTTGTCTGGCTCTTTTGATGCATTGCTGAATTCGCTCACTTTTAACTTGAACTCGGCGTTGTCAACAATTATCACGTGATCCGTTTTAGAGAGGACGTCATCTCGGACTTAAAGACAAACAGTCAAAATTTAGTAAGATAACTTACGACACATTTGAAACAATTAGGCTAAAGACTGCATCAATCGATGCAACCGGTACTTCATACTTAGTTGACAGTTGACAATTTAGTTATTTCATTTCGTAACTAATTTACTAAGTTTAAAATACTTAATTAATTGTTCAAATAAACAATTCAATAACTAAACAACAAACATTACCATTAACTATTTAGCACTTACTCTCCGATGATTTAAACCCAACTGTAGCACTGTTTTCATTGATTTGTACGACGCAGTCTCCTCCATGGGATTTCTTCCTACTTTGAAAGTAAATTTGGAGTTTGTTTTTTAAACCTTTTGCATTTTCAGGCTTCCAGTTCCCCTCAACAACGATCGGGTAAGGATATTCCTCCATCCTGACACGTCTGATCACTAATAAGGAAATGACTGGAACGGCAATTTACAGTGTTAAATCACTCCCCCAGCTTTCACTTTCGTTTCTGCGCTACTAAACTGGGATAGCGGACAGTTCAGTGGTTTCGTCACACCAGTTCAACAATAAACCGTATCCTAAACAACCAACAGATGGCGCTATAACTTTACCGTTAGTGCCTGATGGCATTAGTGTAACGTTTACACTGTAAAGCTTAAAATTATTAGAATAAGATTTTTATATAGAAATGTGTAATATAATTCATATTTTAATAATAATATAACTTATATTGTTTTATAATAATATTGTATTAACATTAAAATATTTTAGCCTAATTTATCATTTCTATACTTATTCCCTGCCAGGTACTAGTCCGATAAGGCAGGTTTAAAAATTTAAGCTTTTCCTTTATTTTGTAATTATACCTGAATGTGTAAGTCGAATAATTTCTATTCAGCCATATTTTCTACCTCATCATGCAAACTTTTATTACAAAACTTAAGACAGTTTGCATCCAAATGCAGAAGCAATTATATGTATCATAATATTATACAATATTGTTTAGTCTATATACAAATAAACAAATTAGTGGTAGTGCATCCATTGTTTCACATAATTTATGAAATATTGAATTACAGTATGTCTACAATCTTTCCAAATGTACTACATAGCAGCTCATCCCTGAAAATGAAAGCAGAAAGAGAGAGAGAATGTCATCACATCATTGATTTTGTTTTCAGGGTCATTACAGAAATCAAATGAGGAGTCGGCGTAAAGTTTTCTTGAGCATTGTACACAGTTTTTGCTCTTTATTTTAGTGACTGGAAAGGTAACCAGATTTTTAAAATGAAAGTGGGGACATTTTCAAGTTCAATGGTCAAAATATCATTTAAATCTTATTTGTATATCTATGAATTAAGACAACCAGACCAAACCTTTGTGAATGTTTTCATCTTTTTATTGTTATGAGTTTGTGGAGGACGGAACACCAAAAAAAAAAAAAAGAAAAGAAATGGGACTGTCCCTGGAAAACGGGGATATCTTCTCACCTTAAGCTGGAACGTTCCTTAAGCTTATTTGGTATAGCATCGTGCTAACAGTGAAAGGTCATGCATGGGTGACTACACAAACTTACAAAAAATTTATAGATTACATGCATTTAAGTCACTATAAAGTTTCTGCCAAATGCATAACTGACAATAAATGTAAATCTAAAGCTAATATGCAGACTATTAAACCTGATCTTAAATGATGAAATACTGTATGAATATATTTTATATTAATTTTTACAAAATTTAACACAGCATTATTATAAAAATTGAATAGAAAATATTTAAGATTCTGTGTTTTTCGAGGTCGACTGTGATCATATTGTATAACTGCTTTGTACAAAAGGTCATGCATAGATCAAATTTTACCATACATATCAACCAACTACAACAAGAGTGTATGTGTGAGAGAGAGAGAGAGCGAGAGAGAGAGAAAGAGAGAGGTACTGAAAATGTGTTTACCCCAGTGAGGTATGAAACACTGCAGTCTAAAAGCTGTGTGCTTTCTAATGTTACATAACCATGCTGTTTGAGTGTTAGTGTTGATGTTTGTTCTCTATGTGTAACTTTAACTTTAAACACTACAATTCACTCCTGGATCTCTGTGCCCTTGAACCTCACAGAATTGATTTTTTCCTTTGCCAGGATATTTATTGCTTAAGCTCAACCTTTCATAATTAATGATCATATAAAATGTGCTTTTTTGCTCAGTAAGGAGAAATTTCAATGATCTCTTATTTTTTATTTTTAGGACAGCTGAAATGTGCTGATGTAAAGGTCACGTGACATGATGATCCCGTTATTGAACAAACTCATGGAGCGCTCCTGCAATATTCAGGTAACACAAACTGTCAGTTTACATCAATGCCGGCGGTCCATTTAACAAGATTTACTGTAGTAAAGCCAAGACCTTTGTATAAAAACAAAGCATTCTGCAACAAACCCTCACAGCCAAAATATTACAGTAGAGAACAATGAAAAAAATACTAATATCTACCGCTTATAAAGCAATGAAAGAGATAAAGAGATAGCAAACGTATTTCTCTCATACAAGATAATAAGAGCTGTCAAAAAGTGCATGAACTAAATCAGCATGATTAAAGCACACAATCTGTACTTTCTCTTTTCATTCTCTGTCCCTAAAAAAAGGAAAACAAACTGCCTAAGTGTGAATATAACTGAGAAAAGGTTTATGTCTGTCACTACTAATGCAAGACAGTATGCTATTTGTGATGGGACAAGAGGAGAGCTCTGTTTGTTAAATGAACCTTTCACATCCAAAACAAATTTGAGTATATTGCTGAGCTGGGTGAAAAAACATACTTATTGGATTGTATGTGCTTTTATATTGTTTATATTGTGTAGAGAGAGAAGAAAGAGGGGGAGAGATGAGTGTGGGGGAGAGGGGTACAGTATGTACTGTATGCGAGTCAAGAGTGTCTATTGTGTTATCCTTCAAGTGACATTAGGTTTGAGACTTTTTTATTTCAGCATACAAATCTAGATAAAGCAAAGGGTTTATTTCAGTATGCAATGATAGATAAGCCAAAAGTAGATGACTGATAGTAAGAAATAACACGACTTTTCAATATCGTGCAATGCATACACCAAAGTCCAATTTTGCGTGCATATGATATCCCAGTCCTTCAAATTCACTTCGGTGGAGAGGTGCATGCAAATATCATGCATATTTTTTTTCATTTTATGTGTTAGGTTCTCTTTATTTCAAAAGCTTACGAGAAGAACTGCACATCCAAAAAATAAATAAATAAATAAAGTTAGGGTATAGGTGCTGGGCAACAAATAATCAACGAAAAAACAACAGAAGAAGCCCGAACACTCCGATAGATTTAATGATTTAATGGTGCAACGTTTCGACCATCAGGTCTTCGTCAGACACAATATAAAAATTTCATCACCTCACCTCTATAAATAGAAAACAGGTGTCTTAATTACACCCGCTTTCAAAATAAGGCACACTATATACATAAAACATTAATCAACTCACATATACAAAATTCTCAAATATAAACAGAAAAAATATAAAGAAAAAAATATATATACACAATTACACAGTTCATATCAACAATACAAAAATAACAATTAAAGGATCTATAAACATGGCTTAATGTCAAACTCATCATTGAACCTTGTGGTAATAACACTCTAAAAAAATCCTGGATTATTTTTGACCCATAATGGGTAAATATTGGACAGAACACGTGCTGGGTAAAAATTGACCCAATGCTGGGTTATTTTAACCCAACTTCTGGGTTATTATACACCCCATGGTTGCATAACAACAACCCAACATTGGGTCATTTTTGACCCAGCATTGGGTAATTTTTAACCCAGCACGTATTCTGTCCAATATTTACCCATTATGGGTCAAAAATAACCCAGCCATTTTTAGAGTGAAAGTATTTAAAGTATAAATCCAATAACATTCTCTTTGCAATAATGTTCTCTCATAATAACCTCCTCTTGAGAGCTTTTTTTACTTTCTCAATACCAATATATTGTAAAGCACTGATATTATGACCAGCTTGTTCTCTTTATTTCCCTTTTTTTACCATTGTCGCTTAGGGTTAGAATATGTTACATTTTGGACATCCAAATCCCAAATCTAACCCCAAGCGACAACCAACCCCAAGCGACAACCAACCCTATAGGGACAATGGTTAAAAAAAAGAGAAACCAATACATAAAATGACACGAAAAGTTGCATGGTATTTGCATTCACCAGCACTCCACCAAAGTGAACGGGAAGGACTAGCATATCATACAGTATGCACGCAAAATTAGGCGTATACATTGTACCATTTTGAAATGTCATTTTATAACAAATTGATATTGGTATTATTTGCCTATATTATTTGTGTGGTTACATCATTTTTTATAGAATCATGTAAAGGATAATGTATAGTCTGGCAGACAGACCTTGTACCACCATAAAGGGGTTTAATTGATTGGCTAGCTGTTCATTGCCATGCATATTACACAGCTGTAGTACATACAGCAGCAATTACCTGGACATAAAAATATTAATTTGAGTTGAAGTTATTTTCAGAATACAACTAGTGGGTTATCTTTTCCACTAATTAAAATATTTAATTACCTGCAACACATTGCCTGTGTTCATTTATACATATTGCTCATCTGATATTTAAGTAGGCCTTAACTGTTCATCTGAGTATTGCTTTTACAATCTCAAAAAGAAAAGGTACAAATGTTGACGGTACCTTTAAAAAGGGCCTAATATGTTAGCCTGACGTTGTCATACTCAATTCTAGTCAAAATTTGAGTCTGATACCGCTCTATTGAGCTATAATTATGAGGCGTGTCTCAACCGAAAAATGCCTCTGCACTCAATTGGATAGACCTACTACGACCAATCAGAGCAACGGAGTGTGTGATGTATGCTGAAATTACGTCTTTGCAGCCTGACCGAACTGCTAGTTATTTCGCTACAATGACACTAACATTGTGATTATACTAAGTCTGAGTTAGCGAATGTACATCAACACCTACTATGTTACAACATTTCGTTTATATCACAACATGAAGTGTTTACTAAGTCATACAGTCAGACTATCTCTTAACCATTTGCACGTTAGGTGAACTTCATCCACGACGATACCCATTACGTTGGCTTGAAAATATTGGAGCCTAGCATGTCCCTCCACTTATTCAGCAACCACGATTCCGGGCTTCCGAAAAGAAGCTGGCAACAACCGCTAATTATATCCATCTCGTCGTGCACGCCGAGTTGCATCGCCGTGATAACGTTACCCATTTCAGTTGCGACCAACTTTTGCCGAATTCGTTAGGAAGGACGGCAAAAACATCAACAAATGCCCTGCTCGTGTTTCTCTGTTCCTCTTTTAAAATCAATGTTCTGTCGATATCTTTTAGAACAGACTCAATGTCAGAATCCACACATCTGCACTCTACAGCGGCAGCCATTCAACACACACGCTCTTTGGTGACGTGGTTCATTACGTTACTGTTGATTATCTGTCCATCATCGTATAAAGCCTGCCCTGACAATTTGATTGGTTCGACCAGCTTTGGGTCTAGCATTGTAGCTCCTCAACGCAGAAACCCCAGACCGATCTTCCCGTTTTCAAAATCTTGTGGGCGGGGCTAAGATCGGCTGGCACCCAGGCTACTAATATGTACCATTTTGGTACAGATATGTACCTTTGAGGAACCAGTTTGTACCTAATGAACCAATATGCACCTTTTAGGTACAAAAATGTACTTTTTGAAAAGGTACTGCCCCAATGACAACTTTTGTACCTTCTTGTACCTTTTATCTGAGAGTGTACTTGTTTTAACTGGATATTGTGACGCCTTTAGCTATTTGTCATGTTTTATGTTCACTATAAAATTAATACTAAAGCCGTTTGGTTTAAGAAGCAAGATCTCGCCAGTTTTTGATTCAATTATTAGTCCGCATTGGAGTATGAGATGTTAAATTAGCACCGGTAAGAAGGCGTTAGGTTACCCAGAAGTCTGATATACAGCAAAATGATTCAGAAATATCTCGTCATCGAATGCCAACTTCGACCAGTAAGAAGAGTATTTAATAGAGCCGTTTAACAAACAATAATCAACTATGGATCATTCAATAGTCAAAAAAATGAATGTACAGAGCAAAACTACTTCATTAAGCAATAATAGGATAGCACTTACAACAAAGTTATAACTTGAACTGTTATGCAGTCAACAGACTTCACAGCAACGTGCTTTTAAAAATAGCAGCCAACGCAGTTACAGAAAAGTTTGGTGGGATAATTAAACCAACTTACTGCTCAACTCTATCCTAATAATGGATGGGTTGTTCAACCATCACAAGCCTTGACGTTATTTTGCCATCGCCCATATGAGATCTGGATAAGTCAATGGGACCCATCTGTACGCACACAAACAATTACCACAGTATCAACATTGAACACTGATTTGTTAGGCTGTCACTAAGCGCGAAGCCTCCTGTCAGTCTTGCATCACGTGTTGTTGCTTCATACTACCTGCCTCCAATTGGCCTCTGAGATCTGATGCCACAGCTGTCTAGCACCTGTAAACGGTCACTTGCCAAACTTCATTATCACATATAACACTGTGCTAAATAGAGGCCATGGTACATGGTACTAGCCGGATAGTTGAAAAGTGGTGCATAATCCATTAGGAGCTCTGTAGCTGTATTATTTTGTCTTGTGTATTCAAATTATAACTTTATATCATTGTGTCCAGTGTATTATTATCTCTCCTCATGTATTACTCGACATTTATCATCTCCTGTTATATCAGTACTTCATTCAATCACATTCACCATCTCCAGATCATTAATTTTTACTGGAATTATGCAAATTGTATAAGCAGTTACCAGAACAAGGAACTATAGGCTTCTTAGCCGGCCACACCAACAAAATTTTCCTTGATGAACCAGTTTCTCCGGACAAACCATTGCTGGTTGCCATTTATCTGGTGCACTGTTTTGCAAAGCAAACTCTGCAACATTTTAAAACTATTGCAAATGATATGCAAATGTTGTTGTGGGGAAATCAAGATAAGTCACGTAAACAAATTTTGTATTGTGAATTAAATCAAGTAGTTCTTCCCATACAAACATTTTACATGGTTACCAAAAATAACCATGCTTTTGCTACATAACAGTGTAAATAACACTTTACTGTATATGTACTGTATATAAGCTAAACCGCATTTCCATTGTACACTACATTTGGATGCGACTGTTGGAGTTTGCCCCCTAGTGGCATTCATAATCAAACCTTCAGTTTAAACGTAAATCCTTGTCAACATGGGAGAAGCTCATTCCAGCGCAAGAGCCTTTAATCTACGAATATATTTATAGTTAACAATTTACTTATCAGTAATCCATCGTTTTAAAAGGTTTCAGGTGTTACTGATAAAGTTAAACAAAAAAGGTTCACCTTGCACAGTGTTTTGATTAAAACACATTGAAATACATCACTTCCGGTCAGCGTGTCACATGCGGTGTAGTCGCACAAGTTTTAATGCATCCAAAACTCAAATTGGATCCAATAATTAAGTACCCCCCAGATGGTTGGCATCCCACACAGCCCCTTTCCGACTCTCCTTCCGATTTATCAGCCGTCATTTGTCATGTACAGTTGAAAGGTAAATGCAACCACGCTGATTTTAAATCAGACAAAGAGAAAAAAAGATGATTGGAGGGCCGCATTTGGCCCGCAAGCTGCCAGTTGTGTCCTCATTTTTATATTTTGGGCTGCTAGAGGATTCACAGACAAAATTTTGTATTGTAAAGGGAAACAGTGTTTCATGTACATATGACAATAAACTTTTGTATCTTAAATAAACCAGACCTGCCAACCTTTACGCATTTTATATAAAAACGGTGGTGTCACGTCATGATTGACAGCTGTGATATCGTGTGATGATATGTGCATTCTGCGAGAGCAAGGACGGGGTCTTGATTTCGCGGCTTTACTTCCTGCTCACTACTGCGCAGGACTGGTCCCGAAATCGCTACTGCGCAGACTCGAGACCAAAGATGTCAGCCCGTATCGGGACACTGGCGACTTCACTTTTCACCAATGGAAGAGAGCGAACAGGCATCGTCCCTCGTTTTTCCAGTCTATGGTTGTACCCAGTGTCCTATGTTGTGCCTCAAGTTTAAGTTTTTACTTTATTTGCCAGTATATTAATTTACATTGCTAATCGCGGCAAAAACGCTTGTAAACGCATTGCAGTCCCACATTAACGGAAAAGACAACCTGGCGCAAACATAGAAATCAATGTCCGCGAGCGTCGCGTCTGTGTTTACTTTTTGTAGCACTCCGCCGCCGTTCACTCAGAAGACCATGTGACGGCACGCGAGAAAACATGACAAAACAAAAGTAAGTTTCTAAATAATATCTAATATGAAATTAATACTGTTCATGTTAGGTATGTTAAAGGGATAGTTCACCAAAACATGAAAATTCTGTCATCATTTACTCACTCTCATGTTGTTACAAACCTGTATAAATTTCTTTTTTGTGATGAACACAAAGAAAGATATTTTGAGAAATGTTTGTAACAAACCATTCGTGGACTCCATTCACTTCCATAGTAGGAAAAAGAATACAATGGAAGTAAATCGGGTCCACGAACGGTTTGGTTACAAACATTTCTCAAAATATCTTTCTTTGTGTTCATCAGAAAAAAGAAATTTATACAGGTTTGTAACAACCTGAGAGTGAGTAAATGATGAAATAATTTTCATTTTTGGGTGAACTATCCCTTTAAAGAAAAAGTAGTGGCCTTTGCCCCAGAGGAGCTATATGTCAACGGGCCTGCTGGAAAATAAAGCAGGGATATAGCATGCTACAATACAATTAAATACAATTTTCAATTATGTTTAAGTTTTGATTAAGAGGCATATTTTTTGGGATTACCTTTTCATTAAAAGAGTTCTTTATAGCCTTGTATGTTGAAAAACTAGATATGGTGGTGAGTGGGAACTATGTGCTTAGTAATAAGTAGTGATGAGCGAGTCCCTCGAAACTCAGATAATTTAAACCGATCCCTAAAATGACTCCATAGGTCCTTAGTGACCATTAACCCGAGTCAGTTGAGTCCTCCCAGATTTTGCATTAAAAATGAGAAATTGTATCAAACACAAAGCTCTTCAAATGTTTACAACAGAATTACAACTAATAACTCTACATAGGCTGCCATAGGTTCTATAACTTTAAATTTACATCACCAAATGTCAATTGGGGGGAACGAGTGAGCTGCTATTCCCGATCGTAGGATAATTTCCTGCTTCTCCGAGTTCAGTGTGCGTGACGCTGAGTTGGTCGGCGACTCGGGGATTCACACAGAGAGTGACTCAACTCATAGAGCTTGAATCTTGGACTAGGAGAAACAAGCCTTGCTCGTGTTATTAACCCACTGACTCATGTAGGCTGATCTGTTGCAATATTTGACTGGCACAATGTTTTGGGTAGAAGCTGCAAATGTTTAAAATATGAGGACTGCTGCAGCAGTGCTCCTGGTAAGATCCGCCACCGACGGACGTACTCGGCTCCTCTTGTTGACTGAGTCACTCAGAGTGGTTCACTCACAGCACCCGGGCAGGAGCGTCATGTTCTTGCGCGGATGTGGCCTGGTAGTGTAAGAAAGAGCTGAGGCAAGAGAAATAGATGGGGTTAATCTTAAGGAGACTTGTGTTCGACCGCAGTTGTGAATGCGAATGTGTCAGCTGTTTGAAAGACCTCTGTCCATTGAAGGATTAGTAAGGAAAATGCCTAGATAAGCAAACAACAGAAAGGTGAGGCGGTCAGATGACTATGATTTTTTATTGCCAGACTTAGTGCCTTAAAATAGTTTCTGTGCAAAGAAGTCAGCTACATTTCATTAAACATGAGACCGTTTGAAGTAAAATTCAAGCAGAATTTATGACAGACCTTTGTAGCAAATGCAGGTGGGTGAAAGTTACAGTAAAAAATACTTGACAGGACAAAGACCTTGATGATTTGCTGAGTGAAGAAGAAAGGGAATGAGATTTCTTTCTGGTGGTCAAGGTGAGCTAGTCGATTCATTATTTCAATCTTACATACAAAAATGAGTCATTAAACTCCCCTTGTGTTATATTTATTGAAAGGTTGAGTATTGCTTGAAGTATCAGGACTACTTAAATATTTATATACTTATGAATTATTTATTTTTATGACTATTTTTCCAAAAGAATTGTAAATGGGTTGATATCTGCATTATGTATTTTGCTGTACATGCTGCATACTGTATAGGCCAAGGACCCCTTAATAGAAAGAGAGTATATGTATCTCATTTACATACTTTGTTATGATGGTTATATTACAAAGATATTGAAATAATCATTTTGGTATGCACAGTCTCATACTGTTAACATAATACATAACATTTTAAATTTACTGAATAGATTTTAAGGTGAAAACTTTATTTTAATCAAGTTTAGATTTTTAGTTTATTAATGCAATTTGTTGGATGCCTAATTACATAAAAAAAAACATTATTTGGAGGACCCCTGATAATACCACCAGGGACCCCCAAAGGTCCCCGGACCCCCTGTTGAAGACCCCAAGTATTGACAGTTTCAGCAGCAACAACATAAAGAAACAGCTTTTGTGGCCCAAACGTAACTTTTGGTAAACTTCCACTAAGAATAAATAACAACAGAGTCCCTCTGCACATTGACGTGTTTTTCATGTGTTTTTACAGTGGACATGTAAATTCGCAGTATATTTCTGTTTTTAACTGTATTTCAAAAACCGTGTAAAATTCCATAAAATTACAGTTTTGTTTACAGTGTAGAGTACATTATTTATGATACCAATAAATAACCAGTAAATTACCGTAATTAGTACATGGTCCCATTAGGCACAGTTTGCTTGAAACATGCCCGAGCGCAATTGTCCCCATCATACTGTAGTTTTTAAAACCGGAAGTATTGCCCTATGGCAAGCTGCTGCATGTCCGTGTCTGTTTTAAAGATCGCTCTGAATGGGATCTCTATGAAAAGTCCGTCGCAAAAATGGAATTATCTCTGCTTTTTGCTCAAATGTGGTGTTTTTGCAGAAACCTACCCATATTCAAAAGCTGATTACAAAAGAACTACTGAAGGTAGGATGAAGCGGGTTTTTTGTTTGAAAGCAGAGTGTCTGTTCTTTCATTTGATATATTGTATGTTTATATATTTGAAAGAACATTTTCTAGAAGGCATTAAACTTTTGTGAAAATCATGAAAAACGCTGGCGGTGAAAGAGTTAACTATGGGCCATATGCGTAACCCTGACTATGTTTGTGACCCGATGAAACCGTTTATATATTAAAGGAACAGTATGTAGGATTGTGGCCAAATCTGGTACTACAATCACAAAACTTGTTGCTAAAACTGGTACTGCATTCACACAACTGGTGGCCAATACACAACATGACAACATAAACATCAGTTTAGGGCTGCAACTCCACTTTTTAAATGACAATATCCTGGCCGGACCACTGTTGTCAGTGATGTAAGTACTTGAAATGAACATTTCTTAATGTCTAGTGACATATCAGGGCCATTTTATGATTAATTGATATACATTTCTTAAATATTGTTCCTTTAAATCAACCACCATACGATACAAGAGGAATGCTACCCAGTAAATATACTGCAGTACTCTTGTTATAAATGGACAATATGGGGGATCATCCAGCCTGATCTCACAGGTAACTATTTTACGATGTGGCTAATTTGTACTGTACTATATGTGAATTGCACAAAATCGTATGATTTCAAAGAAAGCAATAATAAAGCCCCAAACCCAACTTCACTTTGGTTCGATCGTGAAAACAGATCGTATTGAAATGTGCGAACAAGATCATACAAATGGATACAAATTAGCCACCTCGTAAAAAAGTAACAAATTCCCAATTTTGTCGGGTCATCATACTGTACATGTTCTTACTGTATAAACCTATAAGCACAATCTTGCTAATGTTAAAGTTCTGTTTCGTAACAAAATCTTTAGAAGAAATACAAAACGTGCCCTCAGCAGAGCACACTGTTCAGCGGTGTGGGATAGATCGGATTGAAGGGAGCTAAAGAGGAATCTGAAGGTTAATTCAGTGCTGAGTGCAGTTGCTTGCCCTAAGTGTGTGTGTATATCACTGTCTGTTGGTGTGTAAATGTAAGCCGTGGAAGCTTCATTAAATGGTTAGCTGTAAAAATAGCCTGCGATGGGTGTGCTCAGACAGTGTGATGTAATGACAGAAGAGAGTCCGTGTAAGCAAAGAAGGTTAATGTTGCACAGCCCTAGACAGAACAGAATGCCGTCTTTTATGGGCACACTGGAGGATCGGTCTGTGTTTCAAACCGATCATGAAATTAGTTGTGACATTTGGTAGCAGATGTTATGATGCTTGACGCTGTAGGGGCCAGTTTCTAAAATTCAAGTGTATCAACAGTAAGTCAAGCTCTATAATGGTTTTTAATGTCTCATCATTAAATTTTAATATGTAATGCTGTGTTGTTTCAACCCACAAGCAATGCCATAGAAGAACCATTTAGTTTCACTAAAAAACTCAAGGCATTTTTTATTAACATTAATGTAATCTGTATAATTTTTATCCACTGCAAAGAAACTTTTGTGCAATTGAAAGGTTTGACAAAGCCTGACAAAGACCACATTTGGAAACCTCTATTTTTTAGGGGTACATGATTGAGTAAAATATGAACAAACCCAAATAAAACAAAAGGGACAAACCCAACCTGCTGGGTTGTAATTTAACCTATGCTGGGTTGTTTTAACCCATTGTTGGGTCAAATATAGACATTTTCTGGGTTGATTTAACCCATCAGTTAGGTTTGTCCCTTTTTGACCCAACACTGGGTTGAAAACAACACAGCATTTTATTACCTCATGTGGATAAAGTCTAGCTAAAGTAAAATCTAGCAAAAAAAATCATTAAAATCATTACTGTTTGTACTTCTGCTAATGTAGAGAACATTCTGTGAAAATATAACCTTGATATCTTTAATACTAAGTGAGTATAAGGCCGTATCAAAGATTGAAATCAAACAGAGAATTTAAACTTAGATGCTCTTCATGCTAATGAGACTTAAGCCTGGATTTCACAGGCAATGTCACATATATGAGCACAAAATATTGATTTGATATATGAGCTCATTTGTAAGAAACCCAAGTCTTCCAAAAACCCATCGTAAAAGTTCCTTGTTGCACTTAAATTTGTATGTTTAATCAACTTGAAATAAAAAAAATAACCTTTTTTTAAGTAATTTTTTTGGCCATTTTTGCCTTTATTTAAACAGTGATAGCGGAGAGGACAGGAAAGTACAGGGAGAAGAGAGGGGTATGGGACCGGCAAATGACCACGAGCCGGGAATCGAACTCGGGTTGCAAAAGTGCGAAAGCACCACATGTCGGAGCGCTGCCCACTACACCATCGACTCCGACTTTCTTGACTAGTAAAAATTACTATTAATTATAAAAAATAAAGTTGAAATAACTTAAAGGCCGGCTGCATGATCTTTGAATGCCAATGTTGACATTTGAAATCACCTAAACAAACACGCCCCTACCCCAATAGAATATGGACCTTCTTTTGATAGACCCACCCCACACGTACACAACCCAGGCAACGATGTTGGTTAGTAGACACGCCCCTTACTGCTGATTGGCTACAAGTGTGTTTTGGTAGTCGGCCCTTTTCCAAAGTGTTTTTCAAAAATCACGCACCCCACCTTTAAACTAATTCAACTTTATTTGAATAATTTATAGCAACTTCTCACTAGTGGAGAGAGTTTAAATAAATTGTAATTTCGAATTGATTAAACTTAAAAATTTAAGTGCAAAAAGGACATTTTTGCAGTGCAAGAACAACAAGTTTAAAGTTCAAACAAGACCAACATGCATTTGGTTTAATCATTTATAAATTATTAATTATGCATATTTATCCAGGATTTTTGTATTAAACTGCACCTGTCAGGATGACTCGCAGTACTCTACCTAAATTAGGCTATTTTCTCAGTTACAGCCAGGAGGTTGTTTTCTGGGAATAACAATCTTGTAATGCCGACACTGGCCAATCAGAATCAAGCCTTGCATAACACGGGGGTGTACTAATGATCATTTTTAAATGACAAAATCACCCTGACTGAAATACCTATTACCTTTATATATATATATATATAGAGAGAGAGAGAGAGAGAGAGAGAGAGAGAGAGAGAGAGAGAGAGAGAGAGAGAGAGAGAGAGAGACGGTTTCAGCAGTAACATGCATAAGTATGCATATCTATGTGTATATATGGGTATTTCTCAGATTAAGGGCCAAATTGGGTTGCTACAATTTTGAAAATTAAAATTCCATATTTGACTAATTGGTATACATCCAATTATCAGTCCTTAAGTCAGGAGCTCCGTTATGAGCTTGGTTGAGACCATAAGATACAGGAATTTATTATTTTTTTGCTAGTTTCTTATCTATGTCAAGTACAGTTTCTTAAAGGGATTGCACACAGGACGCCCAGCTCAACGCCGCGCCGTTGATCTGCGCAGCCGGTGTGAGACCCCCTTTACTGTGTAGTAAATGTATCTTTACCATCACATCATCGAAAATATGTAAAAAATAAAACTTAAATGATAAATCGGTGCTTTTAAAACATTTTGTGGTTGTACATGTAATCTAATTTATCTTGAACTTAATAAGATTTTTACTTGCAAGATGAGTTATAGTCATTTACGTATCTAAATTTCTGATTCATCAATTTACCCTGGCTTGGAATCTAAGCTTATTTTAAGTGAAGGCCATATATCAAAACTTTTTAATACATTGTCAGAAATGTATAATTGTAGGATGCTTTTGTTATGCATACATAATTTATTGGCAAAATTATGTATTGTGCCGGTAATGACTGTGCTGGTAATGACATTTTTGTCAAAAAACTAGCCCTATTAGCTAAGATGATGACTAAGCAAGTGTAGCTAGCTTTCTACATCTAATGTACACCATTTTAACTATTAAAGTGATAAAAATATTTAAAAATAAAAAATAAAAATACAGAAATACAACACATATGGTAATGACGCATAATAAGTGTACATGCCCAACACAAAGAATAAAGAGTAGATTAAATTACTTTTCTGGATATCAAGGCATCAGTCTTGCAGCTTGATATCCATGTGCTCCACTATGTCATTAGGTTACCATTAGGGATCGACCGATATGGATTTTTCAGTGCCGATGCCGATACCGATTTTTGTTTCACCAGCCTTAGCCGATGACCGATACAGGCTGCCGATTTTCTTGAGCCGATATTTGGAGCCGATACTGGTTTTGCTCACTCAATTTACATCATAAAAATTATGTAAAAAATGGCATGTTGTTAAAAAGAGATGTTATTAGTTTGCACAGTTCTTACATTTATTGTAGTCTAGGAAACCGCCCCATAGAGATGAAAAAAACCCACTTTGTTCAGCTATGATCAGCTGTTCAGCCGAGCTTTCAATGTTGTTGTGAAAAGGTTGGTTGTTTTTAGTCACATGACTTGCAATCGCTTGCGGGTTCCAGCACTCTTGTCTGTAAATTATGCCGGAAAAATCGGCAAACACGGCAGCCATGTATCGGCCGATGCCGATACGCATAAAACTCGCAAATATCGGCCCGATATATCGGCTGGCCGATATATCGGTCTATCACTAGTTACCATGGCTACCAAATAAACTTTTGATGAAAAAACAGTGGGAAAAGTCCCTTTATGCAGAGCGTGTTGGTAATGACAGCTAAACCATGGGACAGGTAGAAATGATGCAAAATAAAATACAAAATGCATATATATGCTTAATCTATGCATGTAGTTTAATAGTTGAAGTAACATTTAATTCATATGCATATATATTTTTTAATAATTTGTGATAAATAATGTTTGAGATATGACACGACATGTGAAAACTCTGGTGAAGGACAACAACAAAACACACACACATATATATATATATACACATACATATATATACACATACATACATACATACATACATACATACACATTCTCATCATCTATGCTTAAACATATGGCACATAAACATTATTTATTATCGGCACAAACATGAAAACATGTATAGTACCGTTTTTTTGTGTGTGTAAATTGTTCTTCAATTCAAATGCAGCTACATTTAACACGTCACAGACAAATATGCATTCAGCAGAATACAGATGCAGGGAGGGGGTTCAGTGAAACTGAACCTTACTGCAGCTGTTCTTGTACAATAGTACCTGAACCAAACACAAAGGCACTAGCGCATACACATACACACACGCACACACTTACAGTACTGCATTTAGAAATAGCTCTATTTAGCTTTTGCACTCTGTCACTAATAGTAGATTTTTTTTTGCACAGTGCACAACTGAACATGCGGTAATGTTATAATGACACTAAATTATTTAAGGTTCAATTTGGTTCACTAAAACACAGAATTGAAATGGAAATACAGTACAGAGCACCGACACCGTGATTGCCTCTATACTTCATATTTCATTACTTCAGCCGTGTAATTCTACTAATCAATATACACAAAACTCTTGCCTGCTCTCTATCCACTTTGCACTTCCACCCACACAGTACAAAAATATTTCAATATGCAACACAGGACACAAAAGGGCTTTTTAGCATTTCTAATAAGTAACAACTGCTTTGGGGACATGCTAAACATAATGTGTAATTAAGATTTGGTGCACTCGGAAATGTGCAAATCTCCCAATGATGGATACAGCATAATATAACAACGTTTTACATGATCACTTTACTGTGTAATTTACAGCAGCATTACAAAATGTATGTGCTTTTATGCACATTTTTATTGCTTAGAGGTATCTGCTTTTTATAGCACAAAACAATTAATAAACAATTTTGTTTGTACGCTTTGCATTTTAGCAAATCTCTGCACAGTTTGTTGAGATCTCCTCTCATGCTCTACAGGGTAGAAACACATGGTAGATTACTAGGTTGTTTTTCTCAGGAAAAAAGCGTGAGAAGCGTGTGACGTGCATCGTTCACATATTCTCACAGACGTGCGTTTACCCTCGTGCACGTAAATAATTACATTGATCTCTTTCCATCACATCTCTCCATCATATTGCCTTTTATCTTAATCCGTCCCATTCCTCCGGCATCATCCTCCCATCTTTCAGAGCTGTCACTTCACATTACCTCTACTCTCTTTCTTTCTCACTTTCCTCTTTGACGGTCAGACTATTTTGAGTTCCTTTAACCAGGGCCAATATAGATGTGAGAGACGCAGGGGCTATGCAAGGGCCATACTTGTAGTAGAGCAAACGCTTCTAATGCTGTATCACCCAATAAAATTTTACTGATAAATCCATGTCTAGACAAGATAAGTTTAGGTTTTTAGATATGCACAGGGATCCTGGTGCAGTCAAAATTGAAGTATTTTTAAAGATATAAATCAGCGTGTTTCAAAACATTAACAAAATGAACATTTATAAGCATTCAAAACTTACAGTCTCTCACTTCCACCACTATGGATCAACAGTTTTTATTACATCATTCTGCAGTTTAGTTTCTCATCAGATTCCAAGCTGTTTTCTTCTTGTTATTTGTCATTATTTGTTACTTGAGCATTAATCATAAAAATTGTATTGATTAAAAATTGCTATTGGCTATTTAAAAGGGGGAGGAGACATTTTACTGGATGGATGGATACAGATCATGGGTGCGCGTGAGCCACATCCACATACAGGGTACAGCTCTTGTGCGTGGATTATGGTCAGAACAAATGTTTTATAGAGATTTACTGCATTTGTACCAGCTATTATGGCAACCACTAATTGCACAAATTATGCAGTTTTTTCTGGATTTCATAACAACCATTAACTAGCCAGTAAATGCGCACTTGTGTCATATGCAATACAACTATCATTAGCTTTAGTGGCTCACCGGAAGTCTTACTGTGGGTTCACACCAGACGCGAGTTCAACGATTTGCGCGAGTAGATTACATAAAAAGTCAATGCAAAGACGCGATCTGATTCCTCGCGTGGGGCGATGCGAAGATATGGGCGGCGTGTTTGCCGTGAAAACACGCACTATTTGCCCTTAAAAGCGGCTTAAGCAGCATCATATGAAAATTTGCATGACACGAACTTAAATCCTGCGAGTAATCAAGAACGAGTAACGTGATGCCCCGCGTTTGGTGTGTACGTAGCATTATAATGCATTCAGACCAGCCGTGGTAGAGGCGTCAAGCGCGAGTGATTTCAATGTTAAGTCAATGTAAAGACACAATGACGCGCGTCTGGAGGTCGCAAGGCGCGAATGAGGCGTTTAGCGTGGCGCGGTGCACGCGATTTTGCTTCATTGCCGCGGGAAATGCGCAATTTGAAAATTTTGAACTTTGGCGGAAAAACACACCGCGTTAACCAATCAGGAGCTTTCTCTAGTAGTGACGTGATTACAGGAAGCGAGCGGAGTCGCAGAAGCCACTCCCATGACGCAAATTTCCGCGCAAACGTCTCGATGACTAGAATTTCACATACAGCTTTCACGCGTGAATTAAGCGAGTAAACTCAAAATGTTCAAGCGGCAAACTAGACGCGGTAGATGCAAATTTAACGCCTCAAACACGGCTGGTGTAAACCCACGGTTAGACAAAAGGGCTCAAAGAATGCAGCGCTCACATTTACGTCAAAAATAAGGTGGATAGAGCCCCTCCACCATTGATCAGTTCTTTTGACTAAAAGGCTGGACTTCTGTCTTCAGAGCAGCCATATTTAGCCTTGCATTGTTCGCTGGCCCTGCCCCAAATGGCACACTCCGGACTTATGGGCTTCCTCAGAGTCCACACTTTAATGACATCATGTAGTGCAGACCTTAGGGACCCTTGACGCGAGTCCACGAGTCATATTTTGGGACAGACTCAAGCATCACGCTGGAAATAGGAAGAGAAGTGGTGTGAACTCCTCCCATCCGTCGTCTGATTGCTCTTTCGCAAGGACTTCTGGGTTGGTAAAGTGTGTGCAGCCTGCAGCAGGCTTTGCCGAAGACTGCATAAAGGGTGCAAAGGGAGCACTGATGGGCACACTTCGAAGCATAAAAATTACACCCTATGGACTCGTAGACTAAGCAAACACGCGCAATTTAAGGCCACAAGACCGAAAGTCCACGTGAAGTGCACCATTTGGGAGGGGACCTCTATAGCAGTGCTCAATCTTGTTATATCCAATATCTTTTCCCTAACTTCCTGTTTAAGTGGAAATTATGTCAATGCATCGAGCAAATCTGCATATTATTTCAAGTCACTTCAGTTGGTCTTTACATTTGTATTGTAGGTTATTTAGTGGAATGTGATGCTTATAAATATTTCATTGTGCCCTTTATTTATTTTGAAACACGAAAGCTTTTTCCATTTTTAAGTCAATATCTTTTTAGCTAGCTTATATTACCAGTTTAAACACTGGCTAAATTTAATATTTGCATAAAAATGAAAGAGGCCTTTGGATGTGCTTTTATCACTTTGTAGTTGTATCAATGCAACTTCAGCTGCACATTTCAAGTAATTAAAATTGCGACCAAAAGAGTAAAATCTGCCGTGTATGGGTCGCGAAAGGGGATCTTATATATTAAAGCTCTGCCATGGCAAACCATGAAAGAGAGGTGTAGAGGTGTACAAAAACCTCTTTCTGAGTGGATACAACAGAGGGAGGGAGGAGAGAGAGAGAGAGAGAGAGAGAGAGTGCAGTAGTATCTTCTGTTTTATGCTGCAGGGATCTGTCCAGCAGCACAGAGCATTCAGATACACCGCAGCGGACCACCGACTTCTCACCACAACACACACCTCCTGCTTACACCCCAAAGGCGCAACCAGGAGAAGAGTCGTGAAGGAAAAGGAAAGACACTCGTCTCCATGGACACCCAACTTCCTACAAGCACTTCATAGTCTGTGTAGCACAGCAGCGGGTCCCTGCCATCCTTTTAATAATTCATCCGGTCGGTCTTCGAGCCTTGAGCCTGCAGCGCTCACCAACTTTTCCTCCTTCAACTTTAACGTCACGGTGGCCGGCTTATTCTGCAAATCTCTTTTATGCACTTCCGACGGTGGACACCAATACTGCACAAAACACCGGTTGTTGCAGTGTGTTGAGTGTGTGTGTGTGGAGAGAGTTGGTATGTGTGTGTGTGTTTTTGGATGAAGGGCATATAGTGCTGGGAAAGTGGACACTTCTTCGACTCATTCTTGGATTTGGGACCAACTGAATGTGCCAAGTAGAGGCTTAAGCAGCATCACATGGAGATCGTATGGGATGTATAGGTCTCATTTGTGAGATTCACACTTTCTGTGCTGCTGTGTTAAGGCTGTTGTAGTAGGGGCAGCCTGTGCACCCTCTCATTTGATTCTCTTTGACCATGTCTGGCTGTACCAGCCGCTGCAGACAGGGGGTGCTAAAGCTCATGCAGTCCCTTCAGAGGCTCGTCTCGGGAACCCTCAGTAAAGGTAAGACACGTGCATAAAAAAACTCTGGAAATTTGTTAAAACCCAGCCTGTGAAAATTCAGCTAAAGTCGTTTATTGTGATTTACATCCTAAAGTACGTAATGTAAAGATCATACTGTAAAAATATAACCTTGATATTGACTGAGTAAGGCCAAGTGCAAGTAAAAAAATTTAATTCAACGTTTATGCTCCTAATCTTATATTTCAATTATGAGACTTAAGCCTGGATTTCACAGGCAGGGTAACAATTGCTTTTTAGCAATTTCCTCGCTGTTTTTCTTTCTTCTTTTTTATTTGATGTTATTGATGTCCTGTCATTTTTTGTCTTTCTGATCTCTTCTGTTGCTCGGGTATGATAGCATTGTGTCAGCAGAAAGTACACTGCATGGTTTGTCTGCCCGTGGAGAGGCTGAAATCAAGCTGTATCTGTTTATCTGCTGTTAGCGTGCGCGGAGAGCCGGAACCTCACTGTGCACTGTTATAACCCCACTATCTCCCCACACCTTCATTATATCGTCCTCACAGATAAGCACTCTTCCTATACACAGGGGAGCAGGCGCTAATTTAAAGTGGATATTGAGAATTCTGAGGCGCATGGTATAGAATCTAAACAACTTTCTTCGGACCACTAGAGCAGCACAATGTGGAAATAAGCCCAGAGTGAAATAAAGCTGTGACTGAAATACTATACATCCTTAAAAGTAAAGGTTTCTAAAAGGGTCTTTGTCAGAATCCATAAAGAACATCCACAAAACCTTGTGTAATAGGTTTTTAGACTATTAAAAGGTAGTAAAGTAAAGTGAAGAATCCTTTTTTAACACCTTTATTTGTTTGTGCACAGCATTGCAGTTTTTTGTTAGACTGTGAAAATTAAGGTTTAGATAACCATACGCAAAAAAATCCTTACATTTTTAATTTGAATTTACAATTAATTTAAACTTTCTTTACTAGTAAGCTTGCGTTATTTCAACTTTATTTTTAGCAATTATAATTTCAAATTTGTTAAACACTTAAGTGCAAGAAGGAATTTTTATAGTGTATGATAAAGAAACTGCTCTTAAAGGGATAGTTCACAAAAAAAATCAATGAATTAATTTACTCACCCTTATGTTGTTTCAACCTTGTACAAAATTTTTGTTCTTTGAGCATAAAGAAAAATGGGTCTCATTCACTAAGCATGCGTACGCACAAACTTGTGCTTGAGATTTGCGTACGGATGTTTTCACGAATAAATCGTGATTCAACAAAAACTTTCGTAACAAATTTTTTTCTAAATGTATGCAAAATTCAAGAAAACCTAACCACTCCTATGCAATAATCACTTAGGCTATAATCAAATACTAGGCTATAATGTGTATGATAATGTTGATATATAAAATTTACATGATTATATTTTATATTGTAATATTTTCTGTATTATATATTATTATACACTGAAAAAAAACTTCTGGACATCAGTTGCACATGATTAAATAAGGTTTACTTAAAAATTAAATTTTAATTAAATAGTATTTTAAGAAAACTTGATTCAATCATGTTGAACTAAACCGGAATTTATTTTCAGTACATGATCTATATTATTATTATTATACATTATTATAGCCTACTTGTTTCTACACATATAAAGAAGATGCACGTAATGACAAATCTTCACACTTTCCTTCCTCACTTTTTAAATCTCTATATGAAAGCGTCTGCTTAATGCCTAATGTAAATGTAATGAGAAGTCCAAACGTCAATCACTTGATCTCATGTCTGTTTTATTTTAGATACAGATGCGCGTCTCTGTCATATTAATTAAATGTCATATTTGTTAACGCATTCAATTATTTAATGTTACTCCGGTTGGTGGACAGCACTGGCTTCCTTCAGCGACAGCAAAACCTCCCAAATAAAAAATGGAATGCAAAACAGAACTTTATCGATAATAAATATGATCATGGATTTCTTTTCGAGCTCTTTTGCTTTTATGACAATCTGTTCTAAGATTTTCTGAAAAGCCTTTATATGGAGCTGGTTTAGGCGTGTTTTATGCAAATCACCAACCTTGTGCATGCGGCCGCTCATGAACAGATTCATATTCGTACGCACGTATTGTGAATTAGGCGGAAAGTTTACGTGAGAAGAAAATGTACGCAATTATTAGTGAATGAGACCCAGGGCCCTATTTTAACTATCTGAAACGCAAGTGCGAAGCGCAAAGCGCAAGAGACTTTGTGGGTGGATCTTGGGCGCTGTTGCTATTTTCCCGGCGGGAGAAATAACTCTTGCGCCAGGCGCAAATCAATAAGGGGTTGGTCTGAAGTAGGTTCATTATTCATAGGGTGTGGTTTGGGCATAACGTCAAATAAACCAATCAGAACGTCATCCAACATTCCCTTTAAACGCAAGTTCCATGGCGGGTTGCTATTATTATGAAGGATTTACCAGGCGCACGCCAGGAGCGGTTCACAGCCGAGGAGACCGACGTTCTTGTAAGAGCAGTCAAAGACAGAGAAGTTGTTTTGTATGGGGATGGGAGAAATTCGCCCAAATCAGCGTCGGTTAAACAGGTGTGGGAGAAAAATAGCCACAATTGTCTCATCAGCTGGCATCCCCAGGACGTTGCGCCGCAAGCGCTACAATGATGTCAGGAGACGAGGGAATCCCAAGCTTGCAAGCATAAATCGGGCACGCACATGACCTGATGCCAGCAGAGGACATCGCTTCGTCCACCCTCACCGCTGAAAGCCAAGAAACACAAGCAGTCCAACCCCAAAGTACACTTACAAATCAAGTTCACATACATTAAGGTTTCTTATGAAAACATTTTAATTATTATTTACATAAAATAAACGTAATACAGCCACACAACACACTTATGAAAATATTTCAATCGTTATTTGCATGATCATTTTTTAACGCAGCCACACAATAAATAAAAACTATCACCACAATGCTCACCACTATGATTTCCCTTATCTCATGTGTTAATATTTTTTTATTGTAACAATTTATGATTTGCAAAAATAACTGTTGCATCTGTGTAGATTAGATAAGCAAAGTGTGTGCACGTTGTGCACGCTATACATTATGGTCAAGCATGCGCCCTTAAAATAGCATAATGAACCACGCACAACGCGCCACTGACTTTAGACTTGTTTATTTTGGTCAGTGGCGCAATTGTTTTTTGAAACTGCAAAATAGCATCAGGGATGGTTTGCGCCGGAACACGCCTCCTTTTTTGCGCTAAACCGCCCAGGGAGCGCAAGTTCATTCCCTAGTTTGCCGACGTGCGTCTGTGGAGGGAAAAACCCGCTGTGCGCCAGTGCAAAATACCAATGATACATGCGTCACTGACAAAGTCAATTGCGCTGGGTGCAAGATAGGGCCCCCAGTGTTTTGAAGAATGTAATCAAACAGAACTATGGCACCATTGACTTTCATAGGTGGAAAAAATTATACTATGGAAGTGAATGGTCCACAGATTTTTTTGGTTACAAAATTCTACAAAATATCTTCCTTTATGCTCAGAGAACAAATACATTTATACAGGTTTGTAACAACACGAGAGAAAATTATGACAGTTTTCATTTATTTTTGGTGAACTATCCCTTTAAAATGGAATTAGTATACTTTCCAAAAAAATGCTAGGTTATTTTCAACCCAGCGTGGGGTCAAAAAGGGACGAGTCCAGATGAGTTGGGTTATAATTTAACCTACGCTGGGTTGTTTCAACTCTTTGTTGGGTCAATATGTAATTCCCTAGGTTGATTTAACCCAACGGCTGGGCTCGTACCTTTTTGACCCAACTCTGGGTTAAAGGAAAACACCACCGTTTTTCAATATTTATGTTCGTATCTCAACTTAGACAAATACATACCTTTTTTCAATGCATATCTTTTTTCAATGCGTACACTTCATCTTTGCACAGAGCGATGTGAATGTGTTAGCATTCATGAATTTAGAAGCTACCAAACACTTCATGTTTTCCCTATTTAAAGACTCAGTGAGGGGGGAGTGATGATGTTACTGCGCCAGAGGTCGAAGTGCTGCAAACTAAGTCCTCTTCCGCCATACAAGATAGTTCTCATTTTTATCCACTTAAAAAATCGCCACGTTTTATTTTGTGCCACCATACTTACTCGTGTAACTACTCATGTAACAGTCTTTAAATAGGGAAAACATGGAAGCGTTTGGTGGTCTTTAAATTCATCCCAGTTTGGATCCTAAGGATCACGACACACTGTGCAAAGATGAATTGCACGCATTGAAAAAGATAGGTATGTATTAATTCATCTAAGTTGAGGTAAGAACATAGTAAAATATTGAAAAACGGTGGTGTTTTCCTTCATTTTTCTTTCATAAATCCATTCTTATGTAAAGAGTTCCAATGCTTCAGATTATATTCCTGTGGCTCAATTGGTATTGCTGTGTTAGCAGTGCAAAGGTCATAGGTTTGATTACCTGCGAACACGCGTACATATCAAATGTACGGCTTAAATGCTCTGTAAATTGCTTTGGATAGACGTCTCTGCCAAATGCATTAATGTAAAATTATGTTCTGCGATTTTAAAGAGCTGATGCTCAAGGTCCTCTGGGTAAACCGACTCCTTTTAGAGTTGATAAATAGTGCGAATTTGTAATCATTGCTCGGCTAAGCGAGAGAGGAAGAGAAAAAAAGAGAGTCTCCAGATGTCCATCATAGTTTATTTTGGATGGCTGCACTGAGCTTCTAATGGGTTAATGGTGACCCTTTACCCCTGCAGGAAGTGGATGCATTTCTGAGTCTGCTGCAGTTAACCTAAATATGCATTATTTTTACACACATATACACCACAGAATGGCATTTATCAATTTATGTTTTTGTGTGTTACTCAATGCGTCTCAAGGACAAACTGGGTCTGTAAGGCATATTTGTCTCTATAAGCTGCACGACACTTTTTGTGTCTAGATCTTGTACTTTCTGTATTTGACCTCAAAATGTTACAGTATTTTAGGATGAACTCTCAAATGTCCAATCTGGTACAACAACCAAACAAAAATGACAAGGTCAGCCGAGCACATGGTACTGTGTGTGCGCGATTATGTGAGAACTGCTATTTTTGCAGAGTTTTACATTTCCAATGTGATGAGCCTCTGGGGGTGGGAGAAAGAGCATTTGACATTTCGAAAGAACGCCAGGTCGATCAATCCTTTCAACTTACCTTGGCATGCCACAAATTTTCCCTCTTGTCTGCAGAAGAACTGCTTGAACGCATAACTCCTCTGTGTGTAAAGACTGTACGTGGTGCATACAGAAGTTACTTTAAGCCCTGTGATTGGCAGAATCAATAGTGATGTGGACTGGCTTGGAATTTTGTACCAGGTTGAGTAAAACTATTGGAAAAGGGGGAAAGCAAGAACGATTTAGGTAACATGCACTCAAAAAAATATTTTTGCACCTTGTCTAATTTACCTAAATGAAACAAGTTAATACAACAATTTTTTTTAATTTTTTTGTCTCAACCTATTTTTATAATGTTCAATCTGCTTAAATTAAAAAAAAATTACATGAACTTAATCATTTTATATTGGGACCATATTAATGATTTTTGTTGCTGTTACTTACTGGGCCAGTGGGCCGTGAATCTGTATTTCCCAGCATGCTTTGCATGCAACTGCCTTTGGAGAGTAAATTTTTTTAATTAAGTGTTATTTTAGGCATTTTTAGGTAAAGAGAATGACTTTCTAGTGTTTAATGTTGGTTTATCTTATTGATTTAGAAGAGTTTGTGTTATATTTTTACAAATTGTTTGGTTACCATCGTGCAGAAGAGTGGCGCTTGTGGTTAAGTTGTGGATGTGATGTACGTATTTCTTTAACTGTGTTAATGTCTATTTGAAGATCAATCTCTTCTCACATGTTCATCCAATGTGGCATTAGCATGCTAACGTGTGCTTATGCTTATTAGTATTATATAGAAACGGACAATTGGTTTAACTAGACTTTTTAGCTTGAATGAACTTGGTTTGTCTTTGTTGTACAAGCCTAAACTAATTTCGTGGAAAAGTTTTCCTTAATTCAATTATGTTGAATGAACAAAAATTTTTTTGAGTGATGACACACAAAATGGGATGTTTTGCAGAATGTCTGAGCTCTTATTCATCCATCAAAGGTAGCTGCACTATATTTTGAATAAAAGGCTGGGTTCCCAGTAAGCAATCTTGCATTTGAAAGACGTCTAAAGGCGCATTTACGTTGCATGTTTTAAGTGACTCAATTCAGATTTTTTTCTCTCATGTGGCACAGATCAGATATGACCCACAAATGTGTAAGCAGGAAGAAAGTGATATTCTTAGATAGGTGTAAATCAGATACATGCATTCGCATTTGCAATGTTAGCGGAAATATCGAATATTCCTATCTTAAGCCGTGTCGTACATCACTGATAAAGTGACGTTGGTCAATGACGTCAACCCAGGTGGACACCTACCATGACGCTTCATAGCAGAACAATGAGGACAACGGCTATGCTTAGTGGAGTAATGCTGAAGTTTGATGTGTTGTTACAGAAATAAAGCACATGCCTGGATTGGCTAATCGGGAGCACTCAATGAATTCCCGGTGTGCCGGTCATGCCACCGGGTTGTAGGTTGCTGTCTCGCTGCCTGCACTCACAGCAGCCCCACTTGTGTACACCTTGCGGGTGGGGGATGTCCCCACCACTTTATGCCCAAGTTGATTGTGTCCTCCTGACCACTTATTGGAAGAAATGTAAAAAATATATTCTTGCAGTGGGTGTGTATTAGGGTCCATTAACTAAAAGCATGGAATACGCAAGAAGCGCTGCTTTCTTCTGCCTCTCAAAGCGCTGTCTGCCTTTGCTACCAATCCCACTCACTGTGAGCATGAGTTTTGTTTCAGATGAGTCTATATTTGAGTGTGCTTGCCACGCGTCTACATTTAAAATAAAGTTGAACGTGACATGATGCGAACGGTCTACAAATCGTAATTCTTTAAAATCTAAGTCATAGATGTAACAGTAATTCTTCATTATTGTCTACTGTAAGGATAACAAAAATCTATTTGATGCAAAACTTCTCTCAGTTTATTAGAAAAAAGCATGTTTCATATGATTTTTATGTTTTTATCGCTTTTAAAAGATGATAGCAGGTCATCCAACAAATTGGATACATGCAACAAATCAGAATTGGGCATCAAGATGTGCAGTGTAAATCCAGCCTAACTGTGGGTTCACACCAGCTGCAGTAGAGGCGGCAAAAACGCGCTATTTTTATGCGCTTTTTTTACAGTGTTATGCGCTTTTGAGTTATGCGCTTCATTTGTGCGTGAAAGCCGCGCGTAAAATTCTAGTCATTTGAGACATTCACGTGGAATTTCGCGTCATGGGAGGGTTCCACGCCATTCCCACCGCGCCATTCTCGTGTTAAACACCGCAGGATGCTTATTCGCATCTTTGCATTGACTTAACATGTAAATCACTCACGCTAGCCGCCTCTTCCGCATCTGGTGTGAATGCCACAAACACAGCACAGACATCTAGACCCAAACAAGGCAACATTTTTGGTCTGTCAGTGAACAATTTATTAGACGTCTAACCATAGCCCAAAAATAATTGAAAATAAATAAATCTAAACACCATATAGTCACAGTTGACTTTGCTAACATGATGAAATATCAATCTCACAAGTTATATTGGCAAAAACAACATGTAACCAAATCCAAGTGACATGAGCCTGTCTTCCTTGTAATAGTTTTCTAGTTTATTGTGACAGGAACATGTTGTCTGCATCTTGGTGCTGTCCAAGCCAATCGTGACACCAAGTATATTTTGGCTAGAAGTGGGTTACTCCATATTGGGTCTATAGTTAACCAAGATGGTGGTTTCATTTCTGTTTGTAGTCAAAATTCCATTGCATCTATACAGCTCCATCACTTCTGTATTATTTGCTTTTAGTAGATTATTAGGGGCCGATGTAATGTTCACAGTCGGACTGCTTGTGGGTTATAAACCGATGTACACTTTTGGAGAGAGAAACAGAAAGAGATGATATTCAGGACGCATGTTTTGCTGATTCAGTCTATTAAACAGGACTATAGTTCATTAACTGACTAGTTCTTGTGTTTAGTTCACCCAAATATTTACATCATCATTGTTTATGTAATGCTGTTTAAAACCCAAATATAACTTTTCAGTGGAACAAAAAATATGCAGAATAAGAGATTTCCTCAGTCACCATTTACTTTCATTCTATCGAAAACAATGAAATAAAAGAGTGAATGATGACGTGACTGCACCTTTACATTTTCATTTGTAAAAATTATCTTAAAGGTCACGCTCTTCCTGATCCTGTTCTTCTTTAAACCCTATAGATGGTTTCATCGGACGCACGTGATACACGTCTGGATCTGAACCTTACTTCTGGTTTCGTTTTTTTAATGGTCTGACTAGTTGCTAAATTGATCTCTTGAACAAATGCCTCATCGAAAATAACAAATGTTTTGGTTTCCTAGGTAATCTATGTGGTGTTGTTTTGCTTGTTATATAAATAAACTATGTTTAAAGTACTTTGTTGTTATTTATTCTTAGCGGAGTTTACCGGAAGTTACGTGCGTACAGCGACAGCCGCTTGTTTATGTTGTTACTGCTGAAACCGTCTATAATAGCATAAATAATACCTGTAAAATGATAAAGCTCAAAGTTCAACGGCAGGTGATATATTTTCTCTAAGAGTCCCCTTTCAAAGCCGAACCAAAGCGAACGGCCGGTTTGGACTACAGCCCTCTACTTCCCGAATGAATGACATCAATAAAACAGTTTTTTGACTAAACTCCGCCCACAGGAATACGTCAGCCGCCAGCTAAGCTAACGGCAAGCTGTGCGAATCACAACACATTAAACAAACTACACAATCAGAACTCGTTACGTATTTCTGAAGGAGGGACTTCATAGAACAAGAAAGACATCAGCCTGGTTTGAGGACAGTGAAAACAGCGCTATACAGATAAGTAAATTGTGTGAAAAATAATGTGTTTTTTTTACACATGAAACATGAACAGATGTTATATTGCGCACTGCAAGCAAAATGAAAGCTTCAAAAACACAGAAAAAATGCGACCTTTAATAAAAGCATAAAGGTTTATTCACAATAAACATTAAGGTTTACTCAAGAACATGCAAATACATGAATGTGTCTTCATATGCTTTATTAAAGATTTACCTTATTTAATATTTAACTGGCTTAAGAAAGTTTGTCTCCATTCTGGTTTATTACCCATCTCTCTCTCTCCCTAAATCTTATCAGTTTTCAGTATGCTCCCTATGGTTGTGTTTCTCTGTATCATCTTATGCAAATGCAATATTATGTGACACATCAAGCCTGTTCAAGTCTCCTCTGCCATCTCGGTCTCTTGTTTCGATTGAGCTCTAGATATTGTGTGTTTGTGTGTGTGTGTGTGCGTGCTCATAACACCTTGCGGCAATAACACAAGCAAAGGACCCAAACATCCAAACGTTGCATCTAAAATAATGGAGAGCATGAGAGATAAATAAACAATTCAAACCTGACATCCCCATCCGAATGCCCTTATAACCTTTAAAAGAATGTGCAAGAAAATTTGCATGTGTTTGAGAGCCTAAAACTGAGGTCATGTGTGCTTGTATGTGGATTAATATGTGCAGAGAAAAAAATATTAAAACATAATAAGATTCAAAATAGCACTATATTTTCTTTATTTCGTTTTTTGTGACGCGGGTGCGTCTTACATGGATCATTTTAATTCAAAGGTTCTTGTGCAGTGTTCAGGAAAAAATGCAAAGAAATATGAGGGACCGCAGCTGTTCAGCTTGCTGCATCCTGGTTGTAAACTGACACACTGTCATTCCCTAAGCCTGTCGAAGAACATCTCTGCATCCCAATTTGTATGCTATCTGTCAAATGGTATTCAAAATTAGCATTTGTCATAACCAAAACAGTACATACTTTTTGGGGCATAGTATAAGACAGCAAGAATGTACTGTATGTGTAACCATGGTTACCCTGGATGTTCTTAACGGCGCTTCTTTTATTGACTTTTAAAGGAGTGATAAGCTGGAATTTGGAGAGGTCAGAGAAGGGCAGAGCTGCATGTGCATGAATGCTGAGTCCACCGGATTGCGGCGTCCCAGCGGTGTGTTAAAGTTATCTGAGTTTGAGGAAAACAGGCGCACGTGCACACACGGGCATTCAGGGCTCATAGAGGGTCACACACGCACATTCATACACACGTGGGTGCACTTGTTTAGCAAACACCAGGACTTAGCTCTCTCTAGAGGTAGCGGTCAGCTTCTGTATCTCTTCTTCTGTTTTCTCTTTCTTTTAAATTAAAATCATTGTTACTACACTGTAAAATTGATTTTGTGGCTTAGCAAATTTAACTAAATAAAATGAGTACATTCTATTTAAAAAAATTATTATTGTTTTTAACCAAATATTAGTAAAAATAACACAAAAAGGTGAGTAATTGTAAACTAACACATTATTTAGTAAATTCAACTAAATTTTATCATGTAAAAATTGTAAGAAGGAAATTAAATTTATAATTTTTGGTTGAAACTACTTGAATTATTATATATAAATATAACTAACTAGGCAGTGGACTAAAAAAAATAGGCTGTATTTACTTATTTACTTATTTATATAGTGCATCTTTTTGTATCCACTTTTTTAAGTATATTTTACATGGAATTTTAAGCAATTGCTTAAATTGCTTAAAATTCCATGTAAAACTTACTTAAAAAATTGCAATTGCTTTAATTGCTTAAAATTCCATGTAAAACTTACTTAAAAAATTGCAATTGCTTTAATTGCTTAAAATTCCATGTAAAACTTACTTAAAAAATTGCAATTGCTTTAATTGCTTAAAATTCCATGTAAAACTTACTTAAAAAATTGCAATTGCTTTAATTGCTTAAAATTCCATGTAAAACTTACTTAAAAAATTGCAATTGCTTAGAATTCCATGTAAAACTTACTTAAAAAATGCAATTGCTTAAAGGGCCATTTCACCGATAGGAACATTAATCTTTATGGAAAGTGAGTCATATTTGTAGTCAAAATGTAACATAAATGTAGAATTGTGTGCCTATTTGACAGAGAAAAGACAAAATGTGACTTTAGAGCACATTTGTATGAAAAACTACAACTCCCACTATGCACCACAATGCACAGCTCTGCAAGCCACTCCCATTAATCGGAACACGGCTCAGATATGATATTGTGTACATAAATGCCACGTTAGTAAAACAAAGAAAATAGCCACCACCACTGTGTCTGACAGACACCAATCATGACTTACTTTTAAACGTGATGTTACATTGTGTTACACACAATAACACTCTGGTCTGGTGTGTAGCAAAGTCTTATTCAAACAGTAACGTGCGGTTTCAGATCCGCTGTACAAATGTCTTTTCAAGTAGTTAAAAAGGGTATGCATTTTAAATGTTTATTTAGTTTTACCAATTTTCTTTTTGTCTCGTGTTTACTGTAATTACATCTGTGTAATATCAGCCTCACTGCTCTCACAATATACATAGACATATAAAACCCCGCTCAGATATGCTATTGTGTACATAAATGCCACCTTAGTATAACAAAGAAAATAGAACACTTACTTTAGTTAGACGTCCGTTTATCCCTGCATCCTGCACACAAACGTGTCCCCTGCACAATATCTCCACAGACGCGCTGCCTCAGCTCTTGGAGCTTGTGCTCGTACGCCGAAACACGTCTTTGAAATAAGCACGCGCCCAGAAACATTAACAAAACAACCGTTCATATCCTTATCTGATCCAGAAATCTTACACCGAAAGCAAACGGCGCGAGTCCGTCCAAGCTCATATAATCCGCATAAAATCCGTTTGCTCGGAAGCCGAAAAGCGTCTGTGAAATAAACATGTCCAAACGCGCGCAAAGTTGCTCTCTTGCCTGAAAACCTTTACCAAACGAACGTCCATATCCTTATCTGATGCAGAAATGTTATAAAGAGGGCACACAGCGAGAGAACAGGCAAGCTTCTCTATGCAGCAGAGGCCGATGGTTGCTGTGTCTTCCACGGGCTCCTCTACCCAGCCGACGCCCAGGCTCCGGCTTCTCCTCTGGCTTCTGATCTGCCTCAGCTCTTTGCTGTATTGTGGCTCATAAAGGTGCAATGAACAGCGGATTAGAGCATCACGCTTGCGAAATCACCCTCTTCTATATCATATTGATTAACTTCCACTGTTATTGTAACATGAAGTCTGACTCGCTCCACAACTTCTGTTTAGCTTAGCTTAGCATAAAGATGGCGGCTGATCGTTTTTTTTCCGTCTGTGTTCGTATATTTTCATAAGTCCCACCCACTGATCTTTAATTGGTCTGAAGTGTGAGTGGGTCCACCCATAGCCCCCACCTTGGAAAAATGAGGAATGAGTGTCTGTAGTCTTTCACACTCAATAGAGATACAGGACTTCCTTCTTTCAATGACGCAAAATGACGATTTTTACATCATTGAAAGAAGGAAGTGCCTCACTGAAATCAGTATTTCTCCCCTCTCAGGGGAAACTGAGGGAATGTTGCACGACCATTCAAAAACATGACTGGGGTTCTAACGGTACAATGCTTAATGCAAATGGGTGAAGTTTCCCTTTAAATTGCTTATAATTCCACGTAAAACTTAAAAAATTGCAATTGCTTAAAATTCCATGTAAAACTTACTTAAAAAGTTGCAATTGCTTAAATTGCTTAAAATTCCATGTAAAACTTACTTTAAAAATTTGCAATTGCTTTCAATTCCATGTAAAACTTAACTTTAAAAAGGTGGATGCGATTTTTTTAAAGTAAATTCAGTGTATTATTTTTTTGTGTATATACAGTAGATAAACCCCACTATGAGAATTACTTTCACATTTTTAAAATTTCAATAAAACAAAGTTTTATATATTTTTTGTCCTAAGAAATATGGATAGTACTTGATCATGCACACCTTGCTGTGATGATGCTGGGTGCTCTGGATGGTTGCTGGAGCCTTCTGGGTTATTACCGACTGAAACCACATTCACAAATTTGGCTTTAATGTTAGTATATAACACTTTTTCACCCATTTTACTGATGATAAGTTGAATGGCTTATGAAGCAGTATTAAAAATCAATAGTGCACCTGTCCAAAGCAAACTGCCTGGTTTGATGTATCATCGATGTTAATAGTACAGACGGTGCGGGATAAATTGTGTGCCAAAGTTTATGCATGGGGTGAGGGGTTTGTACTTAAAGTACCTACACTATGTGCACATCCATCCTACTGTGAGAATAATTTACAGTCTTAATGTGCACCATTACAAAGAAACAGCTGTTAAAATGCAATGTGTACAGATGACTGTCAGAGACACGCTGTATTACTGCAAAGGCCAGATGTTAAACTCACTGAAGTGTGTGCGCAGTCGAAACACTGTTTGCTGGAATTTTTTGTCTGGTCGGCCGGTGGTACTGTAGATCTCTTTCGTATGCAGAATTATACTACGATACTTCAACCTAGGGTATCTTACATTATCTCTTTCCTTTGGTCTCTTTCTCTCCCCCGCTCTCTCCTTTTAACAGCAGATCGAAGCTGACAGTGCATGTCTCCACTTTTAATTTTTAAATCGCTCGTCCCGTTTTACGTAATCTACTTCCTCCTGCAGTTTATTTTTATCTGCAGCATCCCCATCCATCTCTCTGCTTTTACTCGTGACCCTTTTTTTCTCTTCTCTCTCTCTCATCCGTTATTTTTCACCTCTATTTCTCTTGTCATATGCTCGTTGACCCAAAGCATGACACCTTGCAGCAGGTCGATCTCGCACCGCTCAACTGCTAGGCTTTCTGAGATTGCCAGCTTAATGAGCACCACATTTTTTGAATCTTTTAGTTATACTGTTTCTTTTTGAAAGGGTCCATGTACTGTAGCTAAACTGGCAGAGCATGTTGCAAGCAATACAGAGGTCATGGGTTTGATACACAACTAATAAAATGTATATCTCCAATGCACTGCAAGACCATTTGAGGGTAAAACCATATGCCGTGCCGTCAAGCAAAAACAAAAATGTATTATAATTCAAAGCTTTGTTCACAAAACAGAACAAACATTATCCAGTGTGTATAAAAAAATGTTTTTAGTAACTGGTAAAAGATAAACCAACAGCTTGCATGTCTGTTTTACACTTTCTGTATAGTTGTGCAGAAGTGAACTGGTTTCCATGGAGATGAATGTGGCATGTGGTATTTTAAGGAAAGTGCTAATGTAAATTGATTCTTCTACCCACATATGAATTTGATTAAAGTGTGTTATATTGTATGTTTTTCAAACTTGTTTGATGAAATGTTAAGTGTATTGTTACAAGAAAGACTTGATTTACCATATAAAGCAAAACTGAGATATTTGACATTGGTCTGGGCTGTGCATTTGCTTTTATTCATTTGGCAGATGCTTTTATCCAAAACAATTTACAGTGCATTCAATCTATATATTTTTTTAACAATACCTGTGTTTCCTGGCAATCAAACCCTTGGCTGTACACTGCAATGCTAATAGAGCTGGTTTTGCAATTGTAAGCATGTTTTGGATTATGTAAAAATAATTCAGACTTTATTAATACTTATATGTGATTAAACAAAGATAAAGGCATTACAGCTTATGTGCACAGCTTGTGATAAAAGTTGTTTACAGCTGCACAGCATGACGGTCTCGGCATGCATTTATAGTTGATTATACGTGAAATGCTGCCCCCTTCTGGTGTCTTTGCTGTCTCACAAATTATTACAGCTGCTATGTATAAATCAAAATTAGAGAACAATTTGTAATAAATGTATAAAAAATAAGTAATTAGTAAACTTTTTTTGTTTGTTTGCATGTTAAGGTGCCTTGGTTATATTGTAAAACATGATAGCACAACATTGGTATACCCACAACACTGAAAAAAAAATGATTCATTGAATTTAATAAATTTTTTGGGGTAAGTGGTTGCAATCAATTTATTTAAACTACATTTAAACAAAAGTTTTATATTTTATTTTACGTTACTAATCTTTTTTGTTTAAATGTAGCTTAAATAAATTGATTGCAACCACTTACCTTAAAAAAAATTTATTAAATTCAATGAATCATTTTTTTTCAGTGAACCAGTCTGCCCATTCCTTTAAATTTTAAATGATAAAGAATATTATTATTATTAGTGTTATAAATGGCATTATCGCTGAAAAAAATGATTCATTGAATGTAATTTTTTTTAAGTAAGTGGTTGCAATCAATTTATTTAAGCTACATTTAAACAAAAGTTTTATATTTTATTACGTTACTAATCTTTTTTGTTTAAAAGTAGCTTAAATAAATTGATTGCAACCACTTACCTTAAAAAAAATTATTACATTCAATGAATCATTTTTTTCAGTGTATAAGTCTGTCATTGAATAAACTTGATTCTGAACAGAAACGCACACAAACTGCATTTTTGACATACATTATCAGCACTGTGGAGAGAAATACAACATAATATTCTAAACAGGGTTCATGTAAAGAAACACTGATCACCTGAACGGTGACAATTCACAAAATTATCATTTACAACAAAACAACATCAATGATATAAGAGCTTAAACCTTTATGACATTTTATTAAGAAATGATTATCAGTTTTTGTTCTATGATAAAGCTTAAAAAAGAAAAAATATTCAGGCACAAAGGATTGTGGGTATTCCTTACAACATGTGCAAATAAATTTAAGTAAATTTTACTTGAATTTTTTAGTTTAATGGATTTAATATTCTTAAGTTAAATGAACTAAGATTTTTTACTTGAATCTGCAAAAGTTTTGATAAAAATTTACTTAATTATTGACTATGTGCAGTGACTATAAAACAGTTAAATAATACAAGAAAATATCTAATACGACTTATTCCCACACAGTTCATTTTCTACATTAATTTATTGTGTATTTATCATCATTTTACTTAGGAAAATGTAGTTCTCAATAAATATTAATATTATTATTTATACCACGGGTCTGTTGAATGCTGCATTCTGATTGGCTGAGAAATGTTCTATGGGTGTTGATTATTTTTCTGTAAACCGCATACCTAATTTTTCAAATGTCTTAAAAATAGGCACCAGAGTAATGTTTGTTGTAACCGTGGTATAAGCGGAATAATTGACTCCTCCGCTTCGCGTCGTGCCGCATTACCACCTTGGTGTGCATTATTTTCTTATAATTCAATGGCCCGTCGTCAATTATTCCTTACGTATAAATTATGAGAGTTAATCTAATATATATAACTACATCAAAAAGTTTTTTTTTTTTGTGTAAACATTGTAACCATAGTAGGAAAAACAAATACGATGGAATTCAATGGGTACTGTCAACTGTGTGCTTACCATTATTTATCAAAATATTGTCATCATCATTTATCAATACTTCCATAATATTTCTTTTCCTACTATGGCAGTCAATGGTTATCCACTAGCTGTGTGCTTATCATCATTTATCAAAATGTCTTCTTTTGTGTTTATCAGAAAGAAAAAGAAATGCATGCATGTTTAGAACAACATGAGGATGAAAAAAATTTCATTTTTGGATGAAATATCCCTTTAAAAAAGTAGCCTTTTGGCTGACTGTTACTAGGACCCACAAGAGGGCAGCATATCTCTAACACATTGAATGTCAGCCTTTAACATTATCCACAGCATTTGAAGCTTTAATCCAATAATCCAAAATATTCCATAGCTTAGCATAATTAGAAAGATTAATATGTCTTGTAAAAATATCCGAAATATATTGTTTGGTTGTTTGAGCTTCTTTTATTGCTTGTTTTGTCTTATTTGCCTTGAAAGATTGTTGAAGCCTCCTAATGGGCCCCTGGTTGAACAACACTGCACTAACTGCTCATCTGTACGTGCTGTAAATGATTTAATGCACATGTAAGCACTCGCGGCTGTCTGGGCGAAACTAGATATGATTTAGGGTGACCAGACGTCCCGAAAAATTCGGGACAGTCCCGAAATCTAAGCTGCTGTCCCGAATCCCGAATCCTGTTCTAATTGTCCCGAAAATCATACTGAAGCTAAATATTAATCCGAATCCCGCTTTAATTTCCCCGAAAATTATACTAAAGCAAAATCTTGAGTAGTAGTTGTCTGATAAAACATGAGCGAGGAGGTTAAATCATCCGGCAGCCAGCCCCCGCCGGCTGTCCATTGGCTGCAGCCAACCCCCGCCGTGTGCCCATTGGCTGCAGCCAGCCGCCGCCAGCTGCCCATTGGCTGCAGCCAGCCGCCGCCGGCTGCTCATTGGCTGCAGCATCTTGTTTTTATACTGTAGGCTCTCATTGTGCTGGCAGCAGTTAAAACCTCCGCGAAATATGCTGACGTTGTATTGTTTCTTTTAATGTATCTTATCCATCTATATGCACAAAGACAATAGGACCTTTTTGTTTTATAGAGTTGATTAAGAGAGCGAAAGTTGCAGCAAATGGCGAGGACAGTTGAAAGTGCAGGCAGTGACAGTCAGTCGTGTGCAAGGCATTTTGTTAAAAAAATACTTCTATACGTATTATATAAATGTATACGCATATGTACTTATATTAATAAAAATATGATTAGTTCAGTAACTTCAGTTTGAAATTTCTTATTTTTATTATAAAATAAAGAAAACTATTATTGTATGAATTTTTATTGTATAAAGTATAAAATACTATACGTATTATATCAATTTATTTATATATGTACTTATATTAATATGATTGATTCCGTTTGAAATTCATTGTCTTTTATTATTAAATAAAATTAATAAATAAAACTATTATTGGATGACACCCCCCCCCCCCCCCCCCGTTACGTCTGCCCGTCCCGAATTTCAGCCAATCTCATCTGGTCACCCTAATATGATTAAGGAAACGGACATCTGCAGCCAACAAACTTAACAATCTGCCTACAAGGCTAAAATGTGTAACAGCTATTCACAGGAGAGCGCTTTCAAATATGACTAGTGGATGATATTTAAGGCAATATGAAAACATGCAGATCTGACTTCATTAAACGTGAACATGCTATGGATTTTTGTAGCACAGCAAACCATTCGTACAAATCGTATTACACTTGCACTCATAAATCACATCGCACAAAACTATAATACTGGAGTTCACCAAAATAGTATTTTCTGTAGACAGCAGGCTCAAAGCAGTACCTCACTGTGAACTGTGGGTATATGTGGGGGCACGGGCTGATGATCTGCCCCAGGCTTTAACTCACACTGCGATCTACAGCAGTTGCTGTCGACAGCGTGACACATTAACAGTGAAAACACTGTGTAATGAGCTTGCTACACAGCCTCAGATCAGAAATGTCAAACTGACATGCTACATAATTTCCATTTGATTTTTTCGGTCCTTCTTGGCACTGATACAGTCATGTGTACAACACAGATATGTAACTGCGGAGGAACATTTGATTGCTTTGATACAGCACAGGAGATTCAATAGAGATGTCAGTTGTTTTTATTTAGGTATGTGAAGATTCTTAAAGAGATAGTTCACTCAAAACTGAAAAAAATTATGTCGTCATTTACTCCTCCTCAAGTTGTTACAGAGTTGTATAAATATCTTTGTATTGTTGAACACAAAGGAAGATATTTTGAGCAATGTTTGTAACCATTATCTTCAGCCTTGCACTTTTAAACAAAGTCTTCCTGCGTATTGCTAGGAGAAACGATTAAGATCTTGAAGAGATCTTATTTGTGATTACTTCTTTCCTACAGCATGTGTCAGGCCAGCAATACAAGCTGAAAATAGCAATGCACCATGGAGATGCTGGGGTACATGAACAGAAACACATATTCAAGAGAGGATACCAGGATCAATCACACCCCATCCCTCCCAATTCTAACCCCATCTGCCCCTGCATCCTCTATTGCACCCGTTACTTTCTCATCTTTCACAGCAGAAATGTGAAAATGGGGATAATGCGGTAGAATATTTAGGAGGCGAAGACGGCGGTGATGGACAGATGAATAGACTGGCAGTGTTGTGTGTGCACATTGCTTAAGGGTTGAGCTGTGTTTCGGCAATCAGTATTTGGCAGAACAAGAAATTAGAAATTGGAGGAACCATCCCTCGCTGTCCATAAACTCCACTGAGCACTGTGTCTCATTCTCAATTCTGTTGTCTTTGTCTTATGTGCTGACTTCTTATGTGCCAATTATGTGAAAATTATTATTTATTTTATTTATATATATATATATATATATATATATATATATATATATATATATATATATATATATATATATATATAACTTTGTTATTAAACATATCAACTACAATTTGAATCCAAACAGTTACATGGATTTCTGCTTGTTTCCATTTTTGCTTTAATGACAACGTACACTTCTGGACACAAGTGGATATAAGGGGGTACAACTATTTACAAAACCTAACACTCCATGTTATCCCAGCAAGAGGCCAAAAAACGTTCAATTTATACGAGAATATCTGATTCATCCTTTTGTCTTATTAGATAAGATTAGATTCAACCTTTTTGTCACTGTACAATACAGGACCAATGAAACGCACTAACCACAATCTAATTTGATATACTGTTGAATAGTTTAATCTACATCAACGTGTTATATTTTTTAATATAAATAAAATAATATTTTTCTGATTCCATATTTATTTTAATAAGTCAGAACGCGGTAGGTGCGTGCAGCAGGTGACACAAATTATGGGTCTTCCAAAGGTTAGACTCTCTTCGCGGACTTCTGAGGCTGCCACCTTAAAAGACTCACCTTTTAAAGGGATATTCCACTTTTTTTGAAAATATGCTCATTTTCCAGCTCCCGTAGATTTAAACATTTGATTCTTACCGTTTAGGAATCCATTCAGCTGATCTCCAGGTCTGGCGCTAGCACTTTTAGCATAGCTAAGCACAATCCATTGAATCTGATTAGACCATTAGCATCAGGCAAAAAATAACCAAAGAGTTTCAATATTTTCCTATTTAAAACTTGGAAAAATATCGTCCCCTGCCAAGGGGACTATTTTCGGGCAGTGCGTAATATCACTACGCCTGCTGCAGCCATGTTACATCAGCAAAGTCACTGATTATTAAGCCAGTTTGAGAGTACACCTAACAGTTAACTTAACTCAAACCGTTTATGTAAACCGGTTGCATTAGACCATTTAAGTTTTAAAACACATACATTTAAGTACTGTTAACTTGAGTCATGTGCAATTATGCACTTATTTTAAGTTCATAGCCATATCGGACTAGAAAATCGCTACTTTTAATTTTCAGTCAGTCTTAGTACACGATGTCACTACAGAAGAGTCAAATTTTAAATAGGAAAAATATCAAAACTCTTTGGTTATTTTTTAGCGCGATGCTAATAGTCTAATCAGATTCAATGGATTTTGCTAAGCTATGCTAAAAGTGGTAGCGCCAGACCCGGAGATCGGCTGAATGGATTCCAAAAGGGTAGAGATCTGATGTTTGGCTCTGGGGGAGCTGGAAAATGAGCGTATTTGCAAAAAAGTGGAGTGTCCCTTTAAGGTCACATTCTTAGAAGGTCGCAGCCCTTGAATTGGGACACAGCGAGCTATAGTCTATTGTATATACATAACATACTATATATTTATACTGTAGTGTTATTTGCACTTCTGCACTGTAAAAAATACACAGCATTTGTGTAAAATCAACATAAATTTTTATGCTACTTTAATGAAAAAATTCAGTTAAACAGTTTCAACTAGTTTTTGTAAGTTATGTCAAGTATTCACAGGTCAAAACCTAAAATAGTATGTCGCACAACCAACTTAACTTCATGGTGCATTTTTTACAGTGCAACCTTAGAAATATATGCAACATAAACAGAATAATATTAACACAAAACATAACCCTGCTGAAAAAACAATAGAAACCATCACAAAAATTCTAACGGTTCCATTAAAATACCATTAGGAACCATTACCATTTAAACCACTACAAAAATCATTTTTGTAGTGTGTTTCGGGACATTTTCCAGTAGGATTTAATGCCCCCACTAATTGAACCCAATACATACCAATAGAGACCCATAGAAACAATTATAGTTTTCATCACAACCAATAAAATTCCCATTAAAACCAATAAATCCAATAGAATTTCTGTGATGGTTTCTAGCAGGGAACATATAATACTAAAGCAGTTACAAGAAAAATGTTTTCTGCTAAATTCACACTTTTATTTAATAAAGGTTTTAATTGTTTGTTTTAGAATATCCAGTCATTATATGCAGCCGTTGCAGGCGTGCAATGAATCTTGGGATAGTCTCGGATGTTAACGATCCATTCGTTCTATCCTTAAACAGCGCAGAGAAATAAGGGAGCAATTTGAGGCCTCATTCTAAGCATCCTTTGCATTTAGACGGCCTTACTAGCCTCAAGTCGCGCTGCTCAAGTCGGTCTTACACACCAAACGCATAGCATCGCGTTGCTCACTCTAGATTACTCGCGGGATTTAACTTTGTTTCATGCTAATTTTTCGCTTGAGTTGAATATTTTCAATTTAGTGAGTAGTGTTTTCGCGGCAATCGCGCCGCCCAATTCACGTCATTCGCATCGTCCTGCGCGAGGACGCATCTGATCGAGTCTTTGCATTGACTTTGTATGTAATCGTGTGAGCCCACAGTTAGAATACGTCCTTAGAAGGTCACAGCCTTCAAATTGGGACACAGCTTATATTACAAAGTGCAAGGGTTATGAGAAAGAGAAGCAGAGACCAGCTCAATGAAAATAACTATAGTAAGATGCGTTTAAAAGAGTACCATACAGAAGGTGCATTATAGAGGGTTATAAACAGGGGCGCAAATTATGTGTTCGGAGTGTTGTGTGTTGCTCGTCATTTCAAAATATGTGTTCGTTGCGTCATGTGAACCATGTGCATCATGCGTCTTTTCAAAATACGTTCCTGCTGCACATGTGTCTAATGTGACACTCACATTCACAAAATACTCACAAGACATTCACTTAAAACTCTGATTACACATGAGATTGAGTATCTGGCAAACATGAGCGTCATTTTTACCATAAACCCCTTTAGACGCGAGTGCAGCAGGCACTTATTTTGACAAGACGCATGATGCATATGGTTCACATGATGCACCGAACACATATTTTGCACACATGATGGGCTAAATACATGTTTGCATCGTGCACCCTCAAAAAAGAATTCACCGTCCACCACTGGTTATATATATAAAATAAATGTCTAGTGGCTATTGCAGTGCAAGTGGCAATAGAGGTAGTTATGTTAAAGGGAGTGCAAAGATGTCAATATACAGAAGACATGGCATACGCATTATGGACAGTAGTGAACACTGAAGCTTGTAGAAGAGCAGCATTATGTGTGCAAATTATTTGTGGTGTGTTTTTTTTTTAAATAAGTGTAGTGTGTGACAGTGAGGGGAGTATTGGGAGCTTGGGTTTGGAGTTTATCTGACAGCTGAGAAAAAGAAGCTACTGAGTCTACTGTTGCAAATAATTAGAATTAGGCCTAGTGATTTTAAATGCAGAATTTTGTTTCTTCTTCATTTTCTGTCATTGTTTCTTTGTTTTCATTTGTTCAAAATCCTAAATTGATCTGTTTGGGGTTTAAAGTAGACACGAATCCTGGATTTTCACTGTGCTCCCAGACTTTTGGACCTCACTGTACATCTTCCTCCAGATGGAATCACAGAGAAGAGAGATTTGTAAAGAGATCAAATGTTCAGAGCTTTGTCCTCACATTTCCTCGTCACCCTCGGATCATCTCATCTTCCTCTAAGCCACCCCTCCACCAACGCATGCTTCAGCTCTGTATTGTGCTTATGCAGAGGCGATTTTCACAGCTCAATTACTTAATGCTCCTAAAGCTCTGTTTTTAATAGCCTAAACATTTGTATTTTAATTGTAGGGTGTAATTGAATCTCTTTTCCCTCTGTGAGCTATAACAACTCAAAATGGAGAACAGGAGTGAGAAAAGTAGATGTTGATGTGGCCCAGATAGATAAGACTCACTCAACCATGTCCAAGAGGATGAAAGCCAGCGCTTTGGTTAAAGTGATTATTTTAATCTAAAACCGTGATACTCTGGCCACTGAGCTCATGAAGCTGTGCATCTGAGTTACAAATCCAATGGAGTTGTCAGTATCTTTATTTATTTATTTATTGTAAATACATTTTATTAAATAGGGAAATTGTGAGCTTATACAACAGAAAAAAAAACATAAAGTTGAAGCTTGTCATCCCAGCTCAATGTCCACAGAAGTTGTTTTTATGTTGGTGAGATTGACTAAGTTTTTATATACAACAATAATGTGATTATTTCCCTTAATTGCAGTAAAATGTTTACAGGGTAACCCTTTTCACTCTGTTTACATGCAGTTTTTATTTTCTTATTATTTGCTGTTGATTGTGATCTCCTTGTTTCCTGTCTGCCATTATTGGACAAACTGATTAATCCAGGTGTGCATGATCTCAGTAGTCACAAACAAACTGATTAATCCAGGTGTGCCTGACCTCAGTAGTCACAACAACAATAATCAGACACACCTGGATGAATCAGTTTGTCCAATAATGGCAGACAGGAAACAAGGAGCTGGCTGAAGTTCAGGAAGTAAGGCAGCTGGGCATAAAGCCTATTTACTTACGTAAAATGACAAACACGTTCTTTTGGACGTATTTTGATGTTTGGTATACTGTGATAAAAACCGAAATATGACGATGCCTGTAACGGTTTTGCTGCTGTCACGTTATTTGAGCTATTTCTGGATGAAGGCAAACTGCATGACAAAAACACACGCGCACTTCAGTTAGCGTCCGATCACACAGAACACGTTTATGGCACTGACCGGAGTTCAATTACAGGCCATGAGTCAATTTGGGAGGAATTTGATAATGTCGGTCTTGTCCACGTCAACAGGCCCAGGAAGTAAACTGATTTACATTGGAGACGATAACTCACGTCATCGTTTACTTTGGGGTTTGTACCTTTTGCATATTGTTAACATTAATTTACGCTGGGTAATTTGAAACCAAAATGCTGGGTTATTTCAACCATTTGTTGGGTCAAATATAAACATTTTCTGGGTTAATTTAACCCACCAAGTGGTCCTTTTTTGACCTTATTTGTTAGAAAGGTTTTTTTATGTTGTGGCAATAAATTGAAGATTAATGAGCATGCTGGGTAACCCATGCGCTGGATTAAAAGTTACCCAATGTTGGGTTGTTGTAATGCAAACGGGGGGATAATAACCCAGCAGTTGGGTTAAAGCAGTGGTTCTCAATTCCATTCCTCGGGCCCCCACTCCCAGAATGTTTTAGATGTCTCCTTATATGAAACACCTGATTTCACTCATCAGGCTCCTTAATTAACACACTAACAAGCTGATGAACTGAATCATGTGTTTTTATATGTAGACATCTAAGGCAATGTTCCAAATGGCGCACTTCAGGTGGGCTTTCAGTCTCGTGGCATTGAATTGCGCGTGTTCGCTTAAGCACTATTCGGACGGGATTAGCTTTCCAAATGACGTTTGAGTTTCAACGTGTCCCCCAGGACGTCTGTGATTTTATGAACCGATTCGGACGGGATTCAAATTCTCAGGCTATTCCAGAGATGGGAGTGTCTGTTTCATGTGTTTGGGCGTTGCAGAAGATCACGTGCTCTGGATATGCGTGCTTGTAATGTAAATTGTAAAATTATTACAGAACATGTTATTTATTAATTTAATTTTAACAAATTAAAATAAAATATACAAATCCTACTAAAGTAACGTTAGCCTACATGTTTTATATAACTGTCTGCTTATAATAAACCCAAAGAAATGAAGAAATAATGATTAATAACAATTTATTATCTTTATTAATTAACATTACCATTCTGGAGTTGAACAAGTTTGAACGGAGTTTACCTATAACGTTACTGATAGTGATCGGTTTTAACAGTGTTTAATATTCAGCTCGTCTTGGTTTACTTATTATATTTTGCCGAATAGATTCATCCATATCTGAATGAATGGGACTCATGAAATACAATATACGCGCTTTAGTAAGACGTTATGGCAGATCACGTTGGCCAAAACACGAAATGAACCACATTTTCAAATGATATTGCGGGCAAGCACAGACATTTGCATCCGGACGGGATTACTCAGAGGACCTCCGAGTTCGGCGAAAAACAGTAGGTAAATTGCTCTGGAATTCTTACAGAGGTCATCAGAGAAAACACAGACATGGCCGATTCGGACGGGATTAAAAAGCACAATTTTCTCAGAGGTCCCCCTGTAAAACTAATCCCGTCTGAATAGGGCTTTAGTCTACGAGTCCGTAGGGTGTCCCGTCTGTCATTTTTACGCTCCAAAGTGTGCTCATCAGCGCCCCCTTTGAACCCTTGATACGGTCTTCGGCGAAGCCCGCACGTTAGCAGGCTTCATGCACTCTACCAACCCAGAAGTCCTTGCGAAAGAGCAATCCGACCAATCACACAACGGAAGGGAGGAGTTCACACTGATGGGCAACTTCTCTTCCGATTTCCGGCGTGATGCTCGAGTCTGTCCCAAAATACAACTTCGGTGCACCCTTTTGGACTCGCGTCAAGAGTCCCTAGGGTCTGCACTAGACGATGTCATCAAGTGTGCATTCTGAGGAGGTCCACATGTCCGGAGTGTGCGAATTGGGACAGGGCCTTTAATGGTCTGGGAGGACTGGAATTGAGAACCACTGGGTTAAAACAACCCAATTTTAAGCCAGTTGTGTGTTTTGTCCAATATTATATAATGGGTCAAAAATAAACCAGCCATTTTTAGAGTGTGCTGAACTAACTCTGGACTAACCATTGAATGCATCCGTAAACTACCTACCTTAGTTTTATCACTCACTTATGAATCAATTCTTAAATTGCCCCTTTGTTGCACTAATGTTTGAACTTTTTCGATTCTCTCTCTCTCTCTCTCTCTCTCTCTCTCTCTCTCTCTCTCTCTCTCTCTCTCTCTCTCTCAGCCCACATTAAAAGCTCAGAATATGATGAGCAGCCTTCAGAGTCCACATAACAGACAGTCAGAGTAAGGTGGAAACTCAAAGGCAGCTGTAGTTAAGATTACCAACAACCTAGGGAGTAAAATTGAGCGGTCAGAAGATAAAGAGGACGACAGGGACTAGTAATTTTTGATAAATGATATCTCAAAAACGTAGGGAAGATAAAAGTGAAGAACTCCAGTAAAAATGGGTGTAGTGTTGGGGACCTTTTCTTTGCACACCAAACAGGTCTACAGGACAGGTAGGATCTTATTTACACATATAAACATCTATAGAAACATATTTTAAAAAATTGATGTTATTTATGTGTATATGTGAGAGAAAGTAATTATGGAGTTTAGTTTAACGCAAAAAGTACATTTAGTATCTCCTTTTTATTTGTTATTTGTATGTTCATTTCGAGAATGTGTGGGCATTTCTACACTCTTAGAACGAATGTGTTAAAAACAACACATTAGTGTTGATTCTGGGACAACACACTAAATGCGTTGTCCCAGAATCCACCCATCTCTGTGTTATTATTGACATTATTAACATTTTGTGTTACTTTTAACACAACTTGTGTTATATTTTAACACAAAATGACACACTATGTATTAAAATTACACATAATGTGTTAAAAGCTTAACACACAAAAATGTGTAAAAAGTAACACATCCTTTCTAGGAGTGTAACATAGACATTTTTTGCATAAAACATGTTCTTAGAAGTTGAATAAAACCCATTTTGAGAAATGAGAAAACCCATTTTGGGGATGAAGTGAAAATGTTCAGTATTTCAAACATTATTTAAGGAAGTGTCAATTAAAAGTATCTATTTTGCCAAATAAACGTGTATTTGCTTGTTGATGATGATGATGCTGTGAATGTGTTGGCATATACAGTACTATCTCTGGCAGTACACAAGGCATTATGGGTTTGTTATGAAAGTGTCACATGGCAACATTCTAAAATAATTTCCTCCTATAATGCTCATAGCGTGCCCCAAGCCAGGAAGATGCAGGAGGGGGTGTTTTAATTTAAGATTTTAAAAAACGGAACAGATCAGACTGCAGGAATGCGATAAGAACATGCATAAAAGATGAGAAATAGGCAAACTGTTCATGATCATTCAAGCCTGAAGGTTAATTAACCTACGGTGCATGCAAACCATTTCTGATTTACAGCAGCTTTAATGCGGATAACCTTGATGTAGAATATAAAGAAACGATGCTAGTGAAAGAAATCAACATCCACTTTGCTGTACTCACATGTAAGAGCATGTGTTTACAGTCTCTCATAAGAGAAATAGAGAGAGACACACACACATACCAAGACCTGTGTGATTATGAAACCTACGTGATTATAAAGTTCTGGGCAGAAAGACAGAACGCTTGTTTGAAGTCTTCACTAAAATCCCAAGGACTTACTGGAGATGCTTGTGTGGACACAAAATGTGTGTCGGCTTTGGCATTAGAGCCGACAGAAACATCTTGCTTAGTTCTGTGTGTGCTCGGGAATAACCAGAAGAGATTTTAGTATAAATATGGCATTACTCTAGTTTTTTTTGTAGTTGAATGGGAGTTCTTACTGTATATCAAGCAATGAAATACTACACTGTTCAAAATATGTACCACATCTGTCCCTTGCAAAGGTCCTAATATGTACCATTTGGTACCAATATAATGTATCTTTAAGGTACTAATAAGCTCACTTTGGTAGCAGTATATACCTTTGAGGTACTATATTAACTATTTAGGTGCAAAGCTGAACTTCTTAAAAAGGTACAGCCCTAGTGACAGCTGGGGTACACATTTTGACCATTTTGTTTTCGGGCAATGCACACTTTGAATGTTTGTATTGGCCACTCAGGTTTAACTGTGTGCTCATAGTAACATCTGACAGTATGAGATAGTTCACAAGAGATAGTTCACCCAAAAATGAAAATGTTGTCATCATTTACTCTCATGTTTTTACGAACCTGTTTAAAATTTCTTATTAATTATTATAAATATTATATATTATTATTATATTAAAATTAACAAGATATTTTGAGAAATGTTTGTAATTAAACCAATCACAGGCCCTATTGACATGGATGTCAATGGGTCCTTTGTATGAATTGGTTACAAACATTTCTCTAAATATCTTCCTTTGTGTTCATCATTTATACAGGTTCATAATAACATGTGAGTAACGTCGCATTCACACGGGGCGTAAGCGTTAACGCTTAACGGAAGGCTTGTCTAAAGCGTGGCCAACAGCCAACACTGAAAAAAATGATTCATTGAATTTAATCAATTTTTGTAAGGTAAGTGGTTGCAATCAATTTATTTAAGCTACATTTAAACAAAAAAGATTAGTAACGTAAAGTAAAATATACAACTTTTGTTTAAATGTAGCTTAAATAAATTGATTGCAACCACTTACCTTAAAAAAATTGATTAAATGTTCAACTTCTGCCGCGAGCAACGGCACTGACGCGGTGCCGACGGATCCACAATTCAGTTCGGCAACGCATGACGTCACCCATTAAAAGTGAATGGGAAGCATTAACGCTGACGCCCCGTGTGAATGCGCCGTTAGTTAAGACAGAATTTACATTTTGGGGTGAAATATCCCTTTTATACTGTAAATCAGTCCATCCAAATAAATGCATGTTTTTGTGATTGTTGCGGGCAAAAATCCTTGATCTTGCAGCGTGTTTTCTTAAAAAATGTGATTGAATATGTGAGCTATTTATGCAATTTTACACCACTACATCACCAGCACCAGCCTGCACAGTGGTAACAAAGCATGATGGATCCATGTTCTCATTCTGTTTACGCCAAATTCTGACATCTGAATGTCTCAAAAGAAATCGAGACTCTTCAGACCAGGCAATATTTTTCCAGTCTTCAATTGTCCAATTTTGGTGAGCTCGTGCAAATTGTAGCCTCTTTTTCCTATTTGTAGTGGAGATGAGTGGTACCCGGTTGGGTCTTCTGCTGTTGTAGCCCATCCGCCTCAAGGTTGTGTGTGTTGTGGCTTCACAAATGCTTTGCTGCATACCTCGGTCGTAACGAGTGGTTATTTCAGTCAAAGTTGCTCTTCTATCAGCTTAAATCAGTCGGCCCAATCTCCTCTGACCTCTAGCATCAACAAGGCATTTTCGCCCACAGGATTGATGCATACAGGATGTTTTTCCCTTTTCACACCATTTTTTATAAACCCTTGAAATGGTTGTGAGTGAAAATCCCAGTAACTGAGCAGATTGTGAAATACTCAGACCACGCTCAAAATTGCTTAAAGGAGCAATGTGTAAGAAATGTATATCAATTAATCATAAAATGGCCCTGATATGTCACTAGACATTAAGAAATCATTTTCATTTCAAATACTTATATCACTGACAACAGTGGTCCGGCCAGGATTTTGTGATTTAAAAAGTAATATGCGGGATATTTATGCAATTTTATGCAATTTTAAGTCGCAAAAACTGCGGTTGGCTAAAAAAGAGAAAAAAGTGATTGCCCCAAAACCCTGTTCTCACTAGGCTACTAACTTAATGTAAAAACTAATTTCTTATTACTTCCTATCTGCAATTTATGCAGCGAAAGTGTGGCGTATTTGAAAAAATGCGGCCCCCGCATAAATATGCGGACTTTGGCTGATTATGCACTGAACCATGCGATCGCATTATTACATTTTACTGGAGGTACTGGTAAATGTACAGTTTATTCACTTTAGTAAGGATGAGGTGTCATAACAGCATTATAAACAGTAATATAAACATTATGGCAGCTAAAGTAAGCATTCGAAGTAAAAAAAGTACATTACCAATGCAACACTATACGTATGATTTATGATATACATCCTATTAATCTTCCAAATAGAAATAAAGGTGTCTGTATCATTGAAGAATAAAATAGATATAAAGTGGGTCGATATGGTACTTTGAGGGTTTTACCACACTGCTTGAAAATTGTATCAGCGCAGTTTGTGCTGTACCGCTGTTGTAGACATTTCTATGATCATATGGTCTCTGTAGTATAGCAGATTGACTATTATTCAACTGTTATTCGCACCCTTTAATGTCTCCAAGAGCAAGCCAATGATCTGTAACCATTTCTCAAATGCATTAGCAGTTTCACCTACAAGGAAAAGTCCTACACATACACTTGTGAGTGAGAAAAGAAGCTTACACCTGCGTGCATGGGTTTAACACGTGCCAGACATTTTTTTTCATAAGTGTTTCTCTTCCAAGGATGAGAGCCAGGCAGCAGAAAACAGTTAGCAAGAACACACATATTACTGTTGCATACATTACATTAATATTAGTCTATGCATTTTGACCGCAAAAATATTTTCAGATTGTAATTTGTCTTCTGGGCATAGGGTTAGTGAGTATGGTGTTTTGTGCACATATAGAGTTCTAGGGATGGAGTTCACGTGTCTGCGTGCCAGAATGAGGGCATCTCTGGATGTCTTGGCAAGATTTCGTGTCAGTCCTGTAGGGTTTGCGTAATAAAGAGCAGTGAGGTTTGATACAGTATTATGTAATTACTCATATCTTCAAATTCTTTCCGCACTCCCATCCCAAAGCCTTTCTGATGTGTCATCTTTTTTGTATTATTAATAAGACTACAGTCCTGCTGTTTTGAAAATCAGTCTTTTCCCAACAGCAACGTCTTTTCATCTGATCTTCAGTTCAATCTTTCTGTTATTCTTGGCTGGAAATGTTTGCGTGGTTGGACCTTCAGAAACAAGGGAGAATACTGTATGAAACAAACTAGTACTGGGTTATTGAACATTGGGGTACACTTTATTTTACAATGTCTTTGCTAAACATGTTATATGTAATTATTATATTAATAATAGTAAATTATGTATTATTACATTATTAACCATAAACCAAACCCTAACCCTATAGTAGTTACATATTGTTAATCTTCATTATTACTCACTATTTAAAGGTCACATATATGCCCATTTTTACAATATGTAATATAAGTCTCAGGTGTGTCCAGAATGTGTTTGTAAAGTCTCAGCCCAAAATACCCGACAGATCATTTATTATAGCATGACCAAAATGCCCCTTTTGGGTGAGAGCAAAAACCAAAGAAAAGAGGAGTCAACTGAATCAAGCGTCAACTGAAAGCAGCTAAAATCCACAGATCTATTAGTTTTGTAATGTACTAGTTTTTGTTTCATGTGTAAAATCCCTGTAATTTCAGTGATTTTGGACATTAAGGGGGATTTTTTTTTCAGTATTTTATTGTTACCATAGTTACAACCATAGACTTCATATACCCACCACCTCAGATTTAAACTCTTTGGAATGACATTAAGTGGGGCTGTTATAGCATGTTTAATTGCAGTTTTTTTCACATGTGCAGTTTGTTGTTTATATTAAGCTGCAACTCATTTCACATTTACTTTTTCAAATGAAATAAAATTCATATAATCATTTCTGAACATAGCATTGCATTTGTGTTTAAAAAATTAGTTTTTGACTTGAAAGTTGCATATTAAACTTAAATTTAGTTATCCTTCCTATTTTGTTGTTTTTTGGGGGAGTGTTAGAGTGGGATTCTGTTAGGTGGTCCTCAGAAAAGAATTGGAAGATAAAGTGGTCCTTGGGTTGAAAAAGTTTGAGAAACACTGCCCTATGGTGATACTTCCGGGTTTTATAAGTTGCGAAAATGCACCACCTGGTGGATATTAGAGGTATTGTGGAAAGCTGGAAATACTCATCATTGGCAGGGACGCATTTTCTCTTAATTTACGAGATAACTTGTCAATGGCGGCGAAAGATTTAAATGCAAATGAGCCATTGTTCTTCCTCCCTTCCCAAAAGAGATGCTTTGGTTAAAATAGATCTGATTTCGCAAAGAAGCACAGAAAAAAAGCTGATAACGTCTAACTCACTGCAGGTAGACACTATGGTAATACAAGACTGTCAGTCAGTGGCTATGGGCGGGGCTTTAGCAGTGTGACATCAGATTGCTAAGAGAATCAAAGCAGCATGTCTAATGAGACTGTTTTGGTTAAATTGGGATTATAAAAGAAGGGGTGAATAGATTTTTTTCATTGTAGGGTGGTTGTGTTCACACTCTGCCGACCCACATTTATGTCCAAACATCTTGTAAAAGTGGATTTTGTATAATAGGTGCCCTTTAAATGTATAATTACACTGTAACAAGCTGTCATGCTCTATTTTGTCAAGTTCAGTCTCAGTAAGCTTTCTGTGTCTTGTCGTTGATCTTTCTTCTATCCGCTGTTTAAATGTTTTGTTTTTTCCGTACATGTTAAAATGAATGTCAAAATTTTCCATTCTTAATTGTGGTTGTTCAGTGTTTGTCACAAGATGGCGCCAAACAGTAATCTTTGTTGGCGCGGAGGGATTTAAAACATACAAGTAGCACCGGCTATGCGTTATTACTTTGGAGCGGTTATTATTTGAAATGAACGAACCTGCAAATGTCTCAACTGACCAATCAGAATCAAGCATTCCAGAGAGCCGTGTAATAATGAAGTTTAATCGTACATTGCATTAAAATGGTTAAATGGTACATGTACAGAAACTACAGTAGTACATTTACAGTTATGCTTCTGGGAGCCATTATTTTTTAAAGCGACTTATAGTGCATTCAAAGGTATACATTTTTCATCACCATGTGTGTTTCTTGGGAATAAAACACAAAACCTTTTGCTTTGCTTATGCCATGCTCTACCAAATGAGCTGCAAGAACACTTAAGTTATTACACGCATTGACACACACATATTACTCAGAATAATTTTATGCTTACACAACACTGATGTACTAAAAACTAAAAAGTCCTTCATTTGCGTTTACTTCATGTACAATGCAAATACGACTAATCCGCTGTATTAGGTATGACAGGTCAGTAAATGATGATGTCACCTAGTAAAAACACACTGCAAGCCTGCGCACATATGCCTTTGTCTATAGAGGGAAATCCAAACAAACAACATGGCAAAAGCATTAAGACGGACAAACAAAAATGTGTTTTCAACAAATGTTTTAGCATTTTGGAGTAACACATAAAAATAAAGCTGGATGGAAATACCAAGATACATATAAATTATAAAAATGCGCATAAAAAACAATTGATTTCTTATCTGATAAGAAAACATGCGCAAAAACTAAATCCCTAGATGCGCATCAAAAAAGTCATGTGACATGCATAACTGGACTAACCATCTAACAGAACTCATTGGACGGCATCTAAATTACAGTTTTGGAAATTCTGAAAAGAATAGCTAAAATCTGTAATAACAATGGTTCAGTAATATTACTTTACATGACTGTCTTACATAACTATCAACTGAAACAGCAGGAATCTAAAAGCATGTGTATAATGCTTCATTTGTGTGCTTTTGTGTGATTATACTTGAAATTCTTTAAATACAGTAGTGACTTTATGCTTTTCTAACTGATATTAAACGTCCGTTTATTAGAAAGTGCCGATTTAGCTCTCTTCCGGTCACTGGATGGAAACGCTGCTGTATTTGTGAATATTTCATGCAAAATTCCAATTATGTGCATAAGTTTAAAACGCAACTTTGGATGGAAACATAACTAAGGAAGTAGTGACTACAAGTGACCCTGGACTATAAAGGGACATTTTGTCACGCATGCCTATAGGCGGTTTCATCGGACGCACATGCGTTGTCGCGGTAAAGCGTCTGGTCAGAACTTTACTCCCGGTTTCGGTTTGTTTAATGGTCTGACTAGTTGCTAAACTGAACTCTTGAACAAATACCTCGTCGAAAATTACAAATGTTTTGGTTTCCTAGGTAATGTACTTGTTGTTTATTTTGCTTGTTATATAAATAACTATTTTAAAAGGACTGTTGTTATTTACAACAATTTAAGACATTTGAAGTGACGTGTTGACCACGAAAGCTGCTTGTTTATGTTGTTACTGCTGAAACATCTATAACCGAATAAACACATGCTTATGATGTCACCGTTATCACAGATTCAATTCAAGTCCATTTTATTTATGTAGCGTTTTTTACAATTGTTTTATTTAATAAAATGTTTTATTTAATAAAATAGATGCAGTAGAAAACACAGAAAAATCGATGGACATCATAAGCAGCAAAATACAGCGGCTAAGATTAAAGAGTAACTAAACCCTAAACCAACTTTTAGTTAATTATCTGTAAAAATGTTGCTTCATTAGTGCTGTTCATTGATTTTAGTAAGTTTTTTGACATTTGGATATAAACTGTTTCAATACTACAATATATGGTGTAAAAACGTCTGAGTGCTGCACTCTTCAGCTACAGTTAAATTTCACTAGTGGATGTTGGGTCCAAAAAATACCTCGTCACGTAAGAAGGTTCAAGCTCACCACGCCCTTTTTACGATCTCACCACACACTTGGTACGAGCTTAGTTCGTCCTCTCTATCTCCGTTGGGATCTGCCCACTTTTTCAAATATTGCCAGTGGGTGGAGTCAGGCTCTGACCAGGGGTTTAGTTACACTTTAAACCATACTAGCGAGAGTAATAATAATGCAACGCATAGAAGAGTTGTCAGACGTTGTCATCAAAAACTTGCATTATCACGACCCCAAAATGAAACTGTTGTGTATACGTGCAACAAACCATAAAAAACTTTTCAGTTTACCTTCCAGCCGCTTATATAAGATACTTGATGCATAAAACCCTCTTTTGATTGAGTCACCTAACGCACACACACAAAATGGCTCATAAGTGGAAATAAACAGTGGATGATGACACTACTTATAGATGTTTCACCACTTTTGATGTGTGTGTGTGTGTGTGTGTGTGTGTGTGTGTGTGTGTGTGTGTGTGTGTGTGTGTGTGTGTGTGTGTGTGTGTGTGTGTGTGTGTGTGTGTGTGTGTGTGTGTGTGTGTAGCAATACTTTAGAGATGAATTAATCTGATACACCCCTTCAGGGACATTAAGAGATGCCTTCAATTGAAAAAATAAAATTTTGTGTTGATTCCCTACTAAAACCCAAATCCACTACTGTTAGAGAGCATACAGTGAAAACGAAAAACTGTAATTATAAAGTTGCTAAAAAAAGGTTTGTGTGAAGGGTTTCGTTTCCTTTGAGGATATTTATTAGTTTAAAAGCAGTAGTCAGTAGAAAGTCTGCACCACAGACAAACACAGTGTGTGGGAGTTAATGCGGTTTTATGATGTGGTTATGCAACCCTGTATCACAAAATTATGTACCTATAGTCACATAAATATGTGAGTCTTTTCCGTGACACTGACACGTTTTTTCGCCTTTTTGCGTGAACATGTCACGTATTTCTGTTTACGTGTCACTGTCTCGTATTTGTTACTCAACTGTTTTGTCCTATTTTCAAACCATTGACGCTTCTGTTTAATGTTAAATTTGGTGTTTGCATTAGGAAATCACTTTAAGTATTGGTTTATACCTTTTTTCATGTTTTTTTTATATTATTTTATGATTTTTAAACCATTGTCGTCTGGCATTAGGGTTAGAGTTGGGTTTGGGTAAGGAAGTCATTTTATGTAAATCTAACCCTAAACGGAAGTGACAATGTTAAGAAAATAGGACAAAACAGTTGAGTAACAAATACGTGTTCACAGAAAAAGGCGGAAAAACGTGTCAGTGTCACGGAAAAGACTTACAAATTTACGTGACTATACGTAATTTCGTGATACTGGGTTGCAAGGACTATATGTGGATATAACTTTCTATTTCATAAAAAAAAATTCAAAGGTTTTCTGTGAGGGTAAACCACATATCCTCACGCGTGCGTGTGTGAGTAGTAAAACAAAAGTCATCCATCTTGCTACATTCTGGCTGTGTGAAAAATAGAGCATCAATAAAAACGAGAGGAGCGTTTCATTTTTACACTCTTCATCCTGCTTACAATCACACATCTCACACTGAGTACGTCTGCACAGCAACAGTTCCTGACACTGAATAACAAACGGGACCCAGCAGAAACCCCAACAGCGAGAGCAAGGAACAGAAAAGCAGAGAGACGGGGAAACTCGGAGGAGAGAGCGAGATAGAGAGAGGGAAAAATTTGTGGGAGGGGCATTAGGGAATGAACCATATGCTTTTAGCAACATTATTCCAGCTCCTCTTCATCTATTCGCAAGTGAAGGAAGAGTGCAGAAAGAAACAAGAGGCGGCTCTTCAACAAGCATCTTGACGAAAGACAAACAGCAAGAGACAGACTGGCAGACTGGCAATTAGTTTAAACACGCTTGTCTCTGCGGTGACAACATGGGAGCAGTAGTGGGCACATTGACTATGCAGACAAGGCAAAGACAACCAACCAGAGGTACGTTAACACAGCATGAGAGATCTAGATTAGACAGGTTAGAATTTAGGATTGACTCATTTTGATCCATTGCTGTACCTACAAATAGAGATAGAGGGGGAAATGCAAAGAGTTTTGAAGAACTGCTATCAATAATAGCACTAAATAACTAAACTAAAAAGAACCACAATATTGAAAAGGCTTTACAAACGCTCAAAAAAAGATTTTAAAGACAAACAGTGCATACTAATAAACTGAGAGAATGACACAGAAGCAAGGTAGAGATGCAGAAATCCACATCACTCTCCGCTGTTTACAAATGATGGTTTTACCTCACTTCTTCTCAGAGATAAACATCGACATCTTTCTGTTTGTGTGGCATCTTGGTTCATGAGCGGGTGTTTTAACACTCTGCTCACATATCAGCTCTCTTCCTGTTCACATGCGCTGTAGTGTAGTTGTCATGGAGACAGCTTTGTCAGGGTTGATAGAACAGATGATGGGATGTTATCACAGGCATGGCAGCAAGGGCATAAATATTATACAGCAGCGCATATGTCGTTCGTCCTATAGCGAGATCACCGATTTAATAGCCAGCTTAAACCCAAGCGACATGGTTAAACTGGCATATTGCAATGCATATTACCCACAGAGGCGTTAATAATTTATCCATCTGTTCATTTAACATTGCATCCATCCATTCTTGTAAGCAATAGATACATTTGTTAAGGTACTGTACATTAGATAAATTAAGAGCAAACCTATGGTCTGATTCACGATTTTACATTCCCTTTGGTGTGTAAGCGTGTGTTGGTACATGTGAACGATATGCAGAAGATAAATGATGATGCGAAATATCGTTTCCGATGTAAATCACTTTTCTTGGACAACAACAAACACACGGATTGTAGGCAACAGTTTACTTCCTGGGATTGGTGATGTAATAAAGACCGACATTCCTCCCGCTTTGAGCCTGTAAGTTAACTCCTGTCAGCATTGTATTGTGAGCGAATCTTTCAAACATGGTAAGGAGCGTCACATTTCCACATGATGCCAGAGGTATTCAGGCCAATCACAATGTACAGATTAGCTGGCCAATCAGGGACACAGAGCTTTTCAAATCCATTAGTTGTGTACAAAATCCGTGCGTTTCAGGAAGGCAGGGAAATCTGGAGCTACAAAATTGTAGGAAATGTGGAAAATAATGTGTTTTTTAAACCATAAACCATGCAAACACATTGTACTATACCAAATACACAAAATAATGTTGTTTTTTAGCAATGAAATAGGTGCTCTTTAGGAATCTGTTTTATACAGGAGCTTTTTATTATTTATATTTGAATATTATTGTTATTTATATTATACAAATTTCAAATTAAGACCTTATTGATAATGACCTTGATGATGGTGTTCGTGGCATAAGACTTTATTATTAATAATTATTTTATTAATACTAATAATATTTTATTTATAAGAATAATTTTAATAATAAAATAAAGTTACGTGCCTCACATTTTTGCTGCCTCCCAAGCCTTTTTGCAGGAGCGCTGCAAAAAAGTTGAAAAAAACTCGCTCTTGATCGAGGTCAGATCAAGAGCACTATTTTTAAAGTTTTTGCTAATATGACAGTTTACAGCAAACTAAAGTTTCAAGGCCACTTATGTTTAATACTTGACTGACCAGACCAGAATACTTATTCTCTGTGTCATTTCACTTTATTTATTATGACTCAACTTGTATACTTAAATGTTCTGATTTCTTTGAAATCAATATTTGGCTTGATGGCAACATCTGGTGTAAATTTTGTACCAATAGCCCACTTAAAAATCCCCTTACTGATAAAAGTGCTGATGAATACATTAGGGGGCTCTGTGATCCATGTCACTGCCACGTTTGGGTGTTATGCAAGAACTCACAAGGGACACAAGTTTGAATGTGATCTACAGTCGTTCCCCGCGCCATCCTTTATCTTTCACTTAAAAGATTTTGCTTAAAAATCGGCAATCAGCTGTTTTTCTGAATGGCCTAAGACTGGGATTAAGCAGATTTGAAGTGAAAATATTTGATAAACGTTTAATACATGCACTCTAAAAATGGCTGGGTTATTTTTGACCCATAATGGGTAAATATTCGACAGAACACGTGCTGGGTTAAAAATGACCCCATGCTGGTTTAAAATAACCCAATGTTGGGTTGTTGTTATGCAACCATGGGGTATGATAACCCAGCAGTTGGGTTAAAATAACCCAGCATTTGGTCAATTTTTAACCCAGCACGTGTTCTGTCCAATATTTACCCAATATGGGTCACAAATAACCCAGCCATTTTTAGAGTGTGCCAAGTGGATTTGGTTAATATGATTATCTAATTTTTGACCAATGTGGCATGTAGCGGCTTCGACATCTGAGCTCCTTTAAAAATGCTGGGTTGTTTTTACCCGGGGTTGGGTCACTATTGGACAGAACACACTGCAGAGTTAAAACAACCCAGTTGGGTCATTTTAACCCAGCAGTGTGTTCTGTCCAATAGTGACCCGGCCCTGGGTTAAAAACAACCTAGCACTTTTTAGAAAGTGCTTTGTATAGTTGCTTAACCAAGTAAATGACATATAGTAACAGAATTATTCATTATTTTCTGATTAAAATTTAGTGACGTAATACTATGCCCCGGTCTGTTGGACAACCTTCTATTCCCCTATAGCTCCAGCCAAACTGTTTAGCACATGCCAAATGCTTTGGGACATTAAGCTTTAAACTAAAGTCTATCCATTCAAAGATCAGTAATCCAAGACCGCTGGCTGGTCTGGGTTTCATTTGGTTCTCAGCTGTGGCTCAGGGGGGCAGTAACTGTGGCTCGGTCTTAATCACAGAGCTGCAGTAACAAGTGATTAGCACTGCCTATACACCAGCTGCTCATGAATATTCAGTCCCTGCTATTAAACTATTTCCTTGCTCTTCTGACATCTTCACCTATAGATCTGTCAGGATCACTGTGAGCAACTCCCTGTAGTGTGCTGCAGGAGAAAGTGGGCGGTAAATTACAGTTAATGTGTCTGTGACATCATAGGTTGGCATCTGATGTCATTGACATCTTATGTGTTGTGCTGGTTCTAGAAAGACTGCATGTTTCACTTTATTTGGTTTACTTATAATATGTGACCCTGTCTGTGAAATCCAGGCTAAAGTCTTATCATCTAATTATGAGATTAGGAGCACCAAAGTTTAATTTCGCATTAATTTCAATCTTTGACATGGTCTTGTTCAAACAGAAACCCTGTAAATTGCTTTGGATTAAAGCGTTTGCATAATGCATAAATGCAGACGTATTAAGACCAAGTGGCTAAATAGATATTTAAAAAACTGGATGTTCTTTTTAACTTTCTATACAAGCTAAATCGCTTTTTGTCTAATCTCTGTGTTAAAAGATTTACTCTAATGGCACTAATAGCTACTTGCAGTATGTGTCTGTAAGGTTTATTTTAGTGTATTCCTGCTGCTGCTCTTTTTATGGACTTTGTCACTGTTTTAAGTATTTAAGAGGTCTCATTCTGGGCTTTGCTTGCCCCTCCACATTAGCTCATTTTTGTCCACATCTCGTCCATTTTCTATTCTATGTGTTTTTGCTCTCTCTGTTTCCTCCAAACATGCCCATCTTCAGCCCTTAGTGTAATATGTATCCCGCTCTGACCCTATTCTTGTGTGTTTGTATTCGTACACTGGGACTTCTCAAGATTATCTTTTGACCTTTATTTACCAACAACAACCATAATGTCCTGTAGTTGGTAGTTCACTGCATTATCATTGCAAATGTCATGGGTTCAATTGTAAAAAAAAAATCTTGTTGCACTACAATTTTTAGGGTCAACTTGAATATGCAATTCATTTCAACTTTCTTGACTAGTGAGCAGTTGCTTTAAATTATACAAATAAAGTTGCATATTGAGACATTTGGCCTGTCACATTGTTTGTTTGGAATGTTCGCTTTATCTTTTCCTGCCATTTGTCATGATTTCCATTCTCACTATCACATCTATCACACATGATATAAAGAAGAGCGGTGATAATTAAGAGTGATGAAGTAAGTTAAGAGCTTTCCTCTTGTTTTATTGCACAGGCAGGGGCTTCACATCTTGTCATCGCTATGTGATGTATCTATTACAGCCTTTATCACAGTTATTACATCCTTTATCACAATACTTACTGCATGCTGTTTGGTCTCATGATGCATCTAAGTGTTGTTGTAATTCACTTTAGATTCATCTGTATGTTTATATTCTCCATTATCGGTTTAGCTTGTAAAGTAGATTTAAGTTCACAGCGGTATCGCTGTCTTTGTGTATAGATGGATTTGTTTAAAATATCAAGGGTTGAAAATTGAAATGAAGGGGGCACTGTAAAGGATCCAAAATGTTTTTAATGTGTTTTTATACGTACACAACGAAACATTTTTGGTAAGTGTCCCTGAAATTTTCATCAATATTTATGCATTTTATAATTGTACATAATTATATGCGGTTTAGTTTACATAAAACAGATTACTTATAGCTCACTTGGTAGAGCATGATTAGCAGAGCAAAGATCATGAGAACACAAATAATGATAATAATGTATAGCTTGAAAACATTGCAAACCTCTTTTACATTGGACAAGATTAAATGAATGAGAAACCAGACAAATGTAATTCTCAGGGGAAGTTGCTAAGGACAGGTTATTTTGTTGCTAAATGTTGCTAAGTGGCATTGTGACATCATTGCGTTATGACATCATTAAGTAACGACATAAAACTGTAGCATATCAATCTGTAGAATAGACAACGAGGTTCCTAAAAAAAAATCTAAACTGACTTGCCATCTCAGTGAAATATAGTTTTTTTTGTATACCGTAGTTATGTTTTGCATGCATACATACATACATATAAAAATATTTATTATTTGTTCACAATGTTAGTTCACAAATAATGTTAACAGTTCTAACCTATTATTTTGAAAATATTTTAATAATTGATGATTATCAGATTTTTTGATTTTCTACCATCATAAAATACTGTATAAGTTCATTCATTATTAATATTAGCAAAATTGTAATGTGAAATGCTGCATGCTAGAGCTGTGCCTGGTAACTAAGCTAAGCCGTCACTACTGCTGTCATCACTCACCATGGCTGTGTATGTCCGAAATAGCTCCCTATACCCTTAAAGATGTGTAACTTTTAGAAGGATCTCTTGACAGAAATGCAATATGATATACATAACTATATTATCAGTGGTGTATAAAGACCTTACATAATGAACTGTATTGTATTTATTCTACATACATAACGTTTTTATCTATATGCACCGTGGATGTTTTATCTACATACATACATTCCTCTTACATGGAAGTCACCGTCACTTGCTCAATTTTCTACCGATTTTTAAACGGTTTGGTTTATTACAAACGTTATTAACGATGCTTTAACATGATTCATGAAAATGATTCATTAAGTATACAGTGTCATAGGTATATCTCTGACGTTTAAAACAAACCAAACCGTTTGACAATCGGTAGAAAATTGAGCAAGTTAAGGTCATTTAAAAGTACATGCTCCGTTAAACACAATGCTATGAGTGAGCGCGCGTCCTGTGGTAAGATGGCCACCAAATGCGGACGTTCCACTCAATTGGCCAGCAGCGCGGGCGAGACATTTAGCATTTATACATATCTTTGGTGTACCCAACTTAATGACATGTCTGTCCCATTGCAGCTACCGTAGCTTCTCACTGCATTTTGAAATTGAGGTTAATTGCAATTCGCAACCTCACCACTAGATGACGCTAAAAATACACATTACACCTTTGAATAGTTCACTATTTGAGGGGAGAGCCAGTTGTAGTGGTGTCTGAAATTATAGTGGACATTATTAAGTGCACTTATTCAATCCCATAATGCTCAGCAATATTTAGTGTATAACCGATGTACACTTAACGGCTAGCTGTACTGTCATGGTCCTGCCTTCTTATCATAGTTTTTGGCATTGGCCTTTGTTTTGGGCTGTGTGCTCCCTGTCTTGTCTTCTGATCTCCTTGTTAATTATCTTAATATTGTTTAATTCATGTCACCTGCACCCTCATTATTTACTCCCCTATTTAGTGCCCTTGTGTTTGCTGTCCTGGTTCGTTTCTTCCCTGTGACTCCATGTTTCATGAGTTTTGTCAGTTGTTTAGCCCCCTCGTGGGCCTTTTTGTTACTGTCAATAAAGTTTTGTGTTTGAAATGTCTGCAATTGGCTTCTACGCCTCGTGAATCATGACAGCTACCTCTTTAATGTGAGACGCATGCCAAATGAACTCCCACATCTTGACACAAGATGGCACACGCAGCACTTACGCCGTTTAGTGTCTGAATTCACTCACTCGTATTCGTTCACTCATTCAAGTGGACTATTTAACAAAACTAATGTAGGGAGAATAATGGTATAGCAGGCGATTTCGAACACAGCCAATGTCATTTTGCTGCAGGCGAACAGGGTGTACAAGTGTGTTACAGAGAAGGGTGTTTTGTATAGGCCTAATTTAAAACACCTTTGTTAAGTCTTTTTTCAGAAGTCGCACAAATTTGCCAAAGACAGAAAATAGCTAATTTAAAAAAAAAAAGCTGCTAGGTTAGTCTGAAAAGTTGCATCATTGAATGCGACAACGAGCTATAATTGAAACTCTATAATGAGCCATTCACATGGTGCTAAAACAGCAGGATGGTGCACATAACACAAAAACATTCATGTCTCAGTTAATGGGTAAAATACACATGAAATAAGAAAAAAAATTTGTTCACATTTCACATTCTTTATATACGTAACCCAAAACATTTTCAAGTATGTATTATTGTAACGATAATGTAATGGTCACACATAAATAATGATAAAAGTTATAAATAAAGACATATGACAAAGAATAGTTCAAAGACGTATGGAATTGGGATGTTTGCAGTAGATTACATACGAAGCAAAATGATGAAAGACCTGCCATAAACCATGGTCATCACCACTAAGAAATGCAAAATGTTTGCATCATAGACAATGACCCATAACACAAACAATAGGACTATATGTGAGTAATCGGATAAAAGCGTCTGCCAAATGCATAAATGTAAATTACATAGCCAGAGGGAAGATGAGCATTAGCATATCTTGTGATGATTTCAACTAATCACAACCATCATTATCTGTGCAGACAAACTCGAGTGAAATATCTCCCACTGACTTGGCATACTGAGAGGAGATACAATAAAAACCTGCTGTAACATATGTTGCATTTAAAAGCTAGTTTTCCCACTTGGCTATCCATCTAGCTTAACCAGCACGGATGTGCTTGGTCAAATAGCTTTACCAGAAAAGGTCATGCCGGTTGATAGATTTTACCAGCTAATGAACCAGCTATAACCCCAAACCGGTCCTAAGCAGGTCTTTTTAGAAGGGAAATAAGATAAACGCCATGAAATGAGTTCATTTATTTTCGAGAAGCATGTATTTATTTATTTATAGAAGAGAAGGTGGAGAGAGCCATACAATTCAATTCAATTCAATTTTATTTATATAGCGCTTTTCACAATTTGGTAATTGTATCAAAGCAGCTTTACATAATAGATGCAGTGAAAAGCAAAGAAAATCGACAGATAGCACAACATAATAAACGATAGCACAAGCAGTTAAATTTGCTACGGCTATAAATCAACATTATAAGCAAACGTATTACTAATGTAACGTATAGAAGTTAAGCCCAAAAAGGCTGCCTCCCCGGGTTGAAAAACCCCCTAGGAGAAAAAAACCCCGGATACATAGAAAATAAAGAATGAATCAGACTCATTAGTGACTGAGAGGTGTGCTATTGATTGTGCTATAAATCACCCGGCTGATGTGTCCGTATGTTAAGTATAAATTGAGGTAATAGATCCTCGTTGATAGTATAATTTATAATCAGTACCTTGAGACAACTTGTTTGGTTTCTGAATAGAAAAATGACATTTAAACCATTTCGAGAAATGAACACATTCACATAAAAAAGGACCATTCACAATATCAATAGCACTTCACATTTAACTGTAATGCCATCACCACATGTATGTTTAAGGATACCCAGCAGGTGTTTGCAAATAAAAAACAGATAGTGGATTTATAAGGTTTGTAAAGCTACTCTCCTAATCTACCCATGGCCATATTCATCCGTTCTGCAGATTTTTCCATCATCCCATCTGCCTCTTCACACACCAATCATTTAAAGAGCTGACACAGCAGCAAGCTCTGGACAGGAAGTGTCCCCGTAAACTGAACATCTTAAAAAAATACTAAATGGTACTTTTTCATAGATTAAAAGTATAATGGAATTCTCCCCATAAACCACATATGCCAACGTAACGTGTGTGTGCGTGCGAGTGTGTGTCTTAAGATACATGAATCATCTTTGTTTCCTTTCTACCCAAACCAGAAAGTCTTTGAAGGTGTATGTTGTAGGTTTCTGTGGCCCTGAGCAGAGTTTCTGATTTGTAAATGGGAAGCAGGAACTGTCTGTTTCTGATCATATCATTAAAGTCCTATGTTGCCCCCCATTATTGTTATTGTTACCAAGTTTGGCTTTCTTACAACCAAAAACAGCCCCAATTTAAGTACTAAAATGTATCATGACTTAAAGGGAAACTCCACTTAAAAAAAGCTCATTTTCCAGCTCCCCTAGATTTAAACATTTGTTTTTGCCTTTTTTTCACTCACATCTCAAACTTGTCTTCTGCCATTTTGAGTACCTGAAGTGGTCGCAAAAGAACTAGAAGCTATGCCTTCAATATGTTGTGAGCATCAAAATCGCTAACACAACATGATACTTTGCTCAAACTATCACCTGTGTCTCTACACATGAACTTGAGAATGGAGAACATTGTTTGTGTACACAGAGTTTACTAAAAAGAAGGTTTTGAACAACTGACTTTGGTTGTTTTGGTGTCTGCTCGCCGCCATCTTGCCAGTCAAGAGGTATTGATCTCCGAATGCGACGTAAAGGGGAGGAGAGGAAAGATGGATAGCTCCTAAAGCATAGTTCCATATAAATGCACAAATAATTTGTTGTTTTGTCACAAGTAAAAAACAACACTGTAAAAATGTCTGTAGAAATTACAGTATTAATGGGTATTACTGGCAACTTACTGTAGATTTTACATTTATGTTATTTACTGGTAACATTTTGTTCAAAGTTAAATGAACATGAAACATTTTTTTGATTTTATCTTCTACAGTAAGTTACTGGCAACCAGCTGCAAAATTACAGCAAATTTTTAAGAGTGAATATTTTCCTTTCTAGTGGAAAATGGAGCATTATATGAGATTCATTCATCCGCATTCGGAAGTCAGTTGTTCAAAACTTTTCTTTTTAGTAAACTCTGTGTACACAAACAATGTTCTCAATTCTTGCGTTGATGTGTAGAGATCCAGGTGATACTTTGAGCAAAGTATCATGTTGTGTCGCGCCTTCTTAGTGTTGTAAAAATAGTGGTAGTTCGGTAGCAGCGGATAGTGGCTGGAAGAACGCATCAGGGATCGAGTAGGCATCACACCCTAACCAAGTTATTTTTTTTTAAGTAGCGTTTTATTCATGACAGTTGAGGTGCGAAATGTTGTCTTTCACGATTTCTGTATCCGTAAGAATCATAGACAGTAAAAGATAAGAAATTCGTAAATCTTAGCAAGCTAGCCAATGCTTGTCAGTAACCTACTGAACTTTTGTTTGTTTGTTTGTTTGTTTGTTTGAAAGCATTCTTGTAAGACCCATGTTTGAAATATTGTATGTTTATATTTATAGAAGAACATTTTCTGGAAGGCATTAAACTTTTGTGAAAATCATAAAAAATGCTAACGCTGGCTGGCAACTTACACAGTAAAAAGTAAAAGTTGGATCAATAAAAAAAAATTCTTGTACGACTGGACAAAATTGGTAAACTTACATTTTCTCACTTTAAGTTGAAAATGTTTCAATATTTTAGGTGTTACCAATTGAAGTAAGTTTTTTCAAGTAAAGCAGCTTTCACTTTTTACAATGTACAATAAATTACCGCAATTTTACAGTGAGTTTTTTTTTTATTACATTTCTCTTGTTTTGTTAAAGTATCTTGAGTCTCTTAAAGTTTCAGCGTCTGTCTGCAAACTCAAACATTTAAATTCTTGTAAGACCCATCTGAGTTACGGCTTCCACATGTCAACAGCGTCTCATTTGTTTCAATTATTTCCCTTGGGAAGAAACAGCAACAGTCTATCAACGCAAAATTGACACGCCTCTCTCCATCTTTCTGTAGATACTGTAGATGATGAATTGGAGATGACGATGGTCTGTCATCGGCCGGAAGGTCTGGAGCAACTCGAGGCACAGACTAACTTCACCAAGCAAGAGCTACAAGTCCTTTACAGAGGTTTCAAAAACGTACGCTGCCTTAATTCAAGCTTCATTGCAGACATTTACTTTCCTCGAATTTCTTATGACACATTTTGAAATCGTTTCATAAGCTGATAGTGTTGATGTAATCTACCTCTATGCTTCAATGACTTCCTTTATGAATCATCATATCTCATCTGCATATCCAATCCCTCTGGTTCTGTTTGCCGTGTGTCATCTATCTTTAAAACTCTGTAAACTCGTATTGTTTCCTTCCGCATTATCCAACATGTCACTAATCATACACGCTGGCCTGCAGCAACACTCAACATAGTCATATTTCACAACACAAGCATTCACACGCTGTATTAGGCACGCATCATGCAACACACCCACACAGTAGCTCCCATTTGTTCTTGCAAAAGCCATTTTTTTTGTATTACCCCTTCATCATATTTTCAACCATGCTAAAATAATTGATCAAAGAATGGCTTGTAAAACAGAGAACGCTTATTGATATGATATTTTAGTGCATAAAATGTTTCAAATGTTGCCTATCCAACTACTCAACAACATCTTAGGTTTTTTTTGTTACATTTAAATTTTAAATTATTAATATATAATACACATTTTAATTATGCTTTTTAAATATTTATTATCTTATCAATATTTCTGTAATTGTAAAATAATACGGACACTTTGACCCCTGCAGTTATGTTACTGACCAGCAGGGGGCACAAATTCCTAAGAGCCACGGCTCTATATGAGTGCTGTACTTTTGCCAATATTAGGGCAATAATATAAACTTCTTTTTATCCCCAGGAGTGTCCAAGTGGAGTGGTGAATGAAGACACCTTTAAACACATTTACGCACAGTTTTTTCCTCATGGAGGTATGTTACTATGTAAAAAGACCCCATAATAAGTCCATACCAGAGATATAAAGGTCCTCATAATGTTGTTGTTGTCCAGATGCCAGTACATATGCGCATTATCTCTTCAATGCATTTGACACCAAGAGTGATGGATCTATCAAGTTTGAGGTACAAAACAAGGCTTGTGCATAAAAATATATACTTTGTATGTTTCTTAGTTACACCAATAAACAATTGTCTATTTTTCTCTGCCTGTCTTAGGACTTTGTGATGGGACTGTCAACACTACTGCGTGGGACAGTCAGAGAGAAACTTGAATGGACATTTCATCTTTATGACATTAACAGAGATGGATTTATCAGCAAAGAGGTGTGCGCGCATGTGTGTGGCACTTCTAAAAGAGCATCATTATTTATTTCAGTTACCGACTCATGTCATTTTGTTCCTAACAGGAAATGACAGAGATAGTGAGGGCCATCTATGATATGATGGGCAAGTACACTTACCCTGCTGTAAAAGGGGACGTACCGAAGCAGCATGTGGATACTTTCTTTGAGGTCAGTACTAAGTATGCATTAGGTCAGAATGTGTTAAATATCAGCAGAAACTAAATTCATTTTTACTCTCCTACAGAAAATGGACAGAAATAAAGATGGTGTTGTAACGCTGGAGGAATTTGTCATTGCCTGCCAGGAGGTAAATCCAGGTTTACTTAATTAAAAATGATTTACAACTTATTTAATCAACTTATTTACATTGTGCTTTAATCCAAAATATTATAATATCTATCAGAAACATTTATTGTATAGTATAAAATTATTATTATTAAGGATTATAAAGCAGTGCATTAAAGGATTAGTACATTTTCTTTAAAAAATCTAGATAATTTACTCACCACCATGTCATCCAAAATGTTGATGTCTTTCTTTGTTCAGTTGCGAACAAATTATGTTTTTTGAGGAAAACACTCCAGGATTTTTCTCATTTTTATGGACTTTAATGGACCCCAACACTTAACAGTTTTAATGCAGTTTAAAATTGCAGTTTCAACAGACTCTAAACGATCTCAAACGAGGCATACTGGTCTTATCTAGCGAAACGATTGTCATTTTTGGCAAGAAAAATAAAAAATATGCACTTTTAAACCACAAGTTCTCTTCTTCCTCTGGCTGTGTGACGAGCCGGCACAATCTCACGTAATTGCGTAATGACGTCGAAAGGTCACGTGTTACATATATGAAACGCACATTTTCTGACCATTTTAACACAAAGACATTAATTAGTATAATTCGACATACAACAACGTCAGAACGGTCCTCTTTCTCCACACTTGTAAACACTGGGGCGTAGTTTTGATACCTCCTCCGTGACCTCTTGACGTGATGACGTATTACGCGAGGTCGCACTGCGCATCACAGGACTGGAGGAAGATGAGAAGTTTAACAGTGCATATTTTTTATTTTTCTTGCCAAAAATGCCAATCGTTTCGCTAGATAAGACCCTTATGCCTTATTTGGGATCGTTTGGAGTCCTTTGGAGTTGCAATTTTGAACTGCATTGGGGCTGTTGAGTGTTGGGGTCCATTGGGGTCCATTAAAATGAGAAAAATCCTGGAATGTTTTCCTCAAAAAGCGTAGTTTCTTCTCGACTGAACAAAAGGGAAGACATCAACATTTTGGACGAGATGATGGTGAGTAAATTATCTGGATTTTTTTAAAGAAAATTTACTACTCCTTTAACAATGCAAAGGTTGTGGGTTTGATCCCGGGGAACACGCACACTGATAAAAATGTGTAGCTTGAAGCACTATAAGTCACTTTAGATTAATATGTCTGCCAAATGCATGAACGTAAAGTGAAAGTAATTTCCTTAAAGTGTACACAGGGGCCACATTCTATATGTAAACCTCTGCAATGCAATGAGATCCAGTTTCATTGAATAGATTATACTGCCTCACTGTGGTCAAACTGAAGTACTGCATGTCTGTATTCATGCTAACCTATATTTTCTCTTCTCTGTCATGTTTCCTCAGGATGAAAATATGATGAAATCCATGCAGCTCTTTGAAAATGTGATGTAGGGAAGACTTTGCAACAAAAAAATAAAAAAGAGTGGACTACATATACAGTTTATAGTTGAACTGGGGGACACTGTGAGATGGACAGATGCATGAGTCTGCAGTCTTTCTATTTTTTGGCGTTGTAATATATTTAATATTATTTCCTGTAAACTGTGGTATTTTCGGATGTTACCAGCCAAAATTCCACCTTGATCCAGCTAGCCCTGTACAGACCTCCCAACAGAAGACTGCATACTGTATGCTTGACAGCTATTGTGTGATGTCTGACTATTGGGTGGCCATCATTACCCTTCACCCTCCTTCTGTGCAAAAAAAAAACATCACACTGAACATCTCAGGCTTTTTCGTTTGCTTGACCCAAGAGCTCAGGACTCTATGTTTGGTCTACTGAAACTGCATCCTGGAGGCATACGGCTTCTTTTGCTTGCTTTCTTACAAAAGAGCTTGCATGATTAAAAACAATGGATATGTTTCCTATGAGTTGCTTGAAAATAATGTTGGCCTTCAAATATCTAAGTTGAATTTTTTAATGCGTGAATATATATATTTAATGATTTATTTATGGCTTTTGCGGGATACTTAATGGGATTTTGTGTCTTGTGTTGTCAATGTTCTTTGTGGGTTATTGCTGTCTATAGTTCACCTGCTTATGTCTATCTGTCCCAGTACCTATTTAGCCATTTTTATCCTTCAGATCCTACTATATAAGGTGACACTAAGCCTAAAGGAATGTGTGTACAGGTTTTACTATATTTGTGACGTTTTGCAATTTATGTCACAAATATAGGGGAAACTAATGATGAAAATCAACATTTAAAGTGGTCCTTATCATGTTCATATATCAGGCAATAGAGTTAAAAGCAGGCCAGAAAACAATTCAAATGTCTATGTTTATGTGTCTGTGTGTGCAAGTATGCGGATACAAGGAGTATTTAAGAGGAAGTATCACTCTCGACTGTCCCCTGGTACCCTTCCATACTTTCTTTCAAAAACAGATGATTTATGTTAATGGCAATCATTATAAACATAAGCTATGTATATATTTGTAAGTATGGTGCCACATGAAGAAATGTCCAATGAGGCGAATAAAAGGAACATAAAAATAAGATTAAAAACATTTGTGGAATAACCATGCATTTAAGTTTGGTTTATTTATTATAATTAGGAATATTATTAAATAATTATTTGTAAATTGGGTTTATGTTGGTACATATACATATGTCTATTTTAAAAATGTTCACATTAAATGTTTTACAGTGGTTCGTTTGTAATAATATTAGTTTAAAAGACTTCAAGAGATCATGTATCAGAGGTCTAGTTGTACATTTAACCACGCCTCAATCTTTACATAGAGCTCTGTTATTGGCTGGACCGGATGATCGTCACAGTAATGGGCGGGATATACACAATGTGGGCTCGCGTGTGTGTGTCCTTCTTTCTTCCAGCCGAAAGGAAAGCACGACACACATTCACCCTACACACAGACGCTGAAACAACATATCAAAGATGGATCTAGAACAAATGGGTCCTCAGACTTTCCTTTACGGTATGTAATACATACATGCATTTTTCAGATCACGAGCACATGAAACATTAACGGGTTTATGCGCAGTTGAAGTAAATTGAGAGTGGAGTAAAGTTGGGTAACTAGCCTTCTAATTAATCAAAATTAAGTTACATCACCAGATCTCAAGCGGGTTGGCAGCGCGTTTCATATTTAAACTGCATTGAATGGGCTCTGAAATCGGTCTCAGAAAATGTAACGCATGCACTTAACTGCATTCAGTTAACTTTAATGTAGCAGTAGCATAAACTAGCACTTGCTAATCGGTTACTAAGCGGTATTATAATGGTTGTTAGAAGTTGATCGACCACATGTTAAGGTGTATTATTTATAGCATAAATTGACAAGTTTAAAGTAAGTTTATATTTTACATCCACGCTCACATTTAGAGCAAAAATCACTCGTGTCTTCTCGCACGCGTTCTTTTAACACGTGCACCAGGACGGGCGCTCCAAAATGGCGTCACCGTACTAACGTTACACGTGTTTGCTCAGGATAATTAGCGTTTGTATTTAATGTATGACTTTCGCTTAGATTGACTAGTGATGTATTTGTTGTGTGTTTTAGAATAAAACTGCTTTATTATGATTATTTTGTTCTGTCTTTTAACATTCGTTTTGATTGACAAACGCACCCACGTTGGTTCTTTAAAAAAAACTCAATGTTGCAGTTACGTTATTAAGTTACCCCATTTGAGTTACTCAACAGTGAACTCCTTACATTGTTTATTGTAATCGTCCTCAATATCACTGAATATAACAGAAACCTACATTTGTGCAAACGTCGTCACACATTGTCTCTTGTTTTAGTAAGTGCACTACGACAGCATATATTTGTAGTAGCATACACTCACTTTAAAGGGGAACAGTATGTAGGATTGTGGCCAAAACTGTCTAGTGACACATCAGGGCCATTTTATGATTAATTGATATACATTTCTTACATACTGTTCCTTTAAATGCCCAAGTAATACTTAATAGCGCAACGTGGTTTCACGTGTTATGCTGGTTACCAAAAAGCACGTGGTGAAATCTCTTTCATCCCACCAACCCACCCAATATGCAGAAAAGCCTGTGATTATTTTTTTGCAGTTAAACCACCACGTGGAAAAACTATAGTACACTTTAGTATTTGCTATAGTACTATAATAAATTTTAGTGTTTTGCAGTAATTACTAGTACACAATAAGGTATATTATAGTACTATTCTTTAGTATACTACTATAATCTGTGTGGTAGATACTGTAGTATACTTTGATATGGTAGGGTTAAATTACTGTAATATCTCAATATTTTTCTTGGTTTACTACAGTAAATACTGAAGTATACTACATAAATTTGTCTTGTAGGAATGATTCATAACTGGTTTATTTGACAGGTTGTGAGCTGAAGGCAGGAAAGGATATCATTTTTAACCCAGAGGATGATGATTTTGATCATCAGTTGTCTGTCAGAATGGTATGTATGGTTTGCATCTACTAGTTCTAGTAGTTAAGTGTTTCATGTTATGTAACTTTGTTTTACTAAGATTTATAATATTTAATTCATAAAACTTTCTAATACCATTTATGTTTATGCAGGCCTGTGTCGATCCCACAACAAAAGATGAACTGAATGTTGTGGAAATTGAAGGACAGGACGTAGAAGGTCAGAAAGTAAAAGCAGTGCTGGCCACACTCAAGCCTTCTACCCTTCCCAGTGTCAGTTCAAGCAGTTGTTTTACTTTTTCCATTGATGTATGGTATTATTTTCATATAACTTGAACTCATGTGTTGGCATTGCTGTCGTTGATTTTTTTTCCCTGTCATATTTATATTGCAGGTCAGTTTGGGTGGGTTTGAGATCACGCCACCTGTTGTGTTCAGGTTACGCTCTGGGTCCGGTCCAGTTCATATTAGTGGACAGCATCTCGTCAGTAAGTGTTTCATAGTACTGCGATTAATAAAGTAAATGGACTGCATTTATATAGTGCTTTCATAGATCATAGAATGTGTGCGGGCTCTTTAAAACAAATTGCTAACAAGATTAGCCATGAACGGGAATGCTAATGCTTTAATCAAGTAAAATAGACATCTATATTTCTTTCTTTATATATAAATGGTGTACTGGTTGCGCAGATTGAAAATTTATCGCAACCTTGAGTCCCCGCAGTGGGGAAGTTATGACAACCGTTACAGCACTAGCCTCGATGCCAGGAGCGTACAGCTTTTTTTATTAGCAAGTTTGATAACTGTGGTCATTTACAGCGAACGTTAGTGATGAGCCAGGCAGTACTACATTGCGAGCTTAGATTTTGCCAGCAAATTTCTTAAATGTATTATCTTGTTTCTTTCAGTCATGGGAGGAGATCAGTCTTTTGATGAAGATGATGAGGCAGAGGAGGAAGAAGAGGAGTTGACAACATCTAAGAAGAGGCCAGCACCAGCGGCTCAAAAACCTTCAGTAAGTTCTGGGCTGTTTAACATTTTTTTACAGCTTGCATTATGTGATCACTTGTAATTAAGTTGATTGCGTTTTTTTTAACAAATTTAATCTTATAGAAAAAAATGAAGATGGATGTAGAGGAAGACGAGGATGACGATGATGAGTAAGTGTTATTCATATTACGTTTTTGTATTTAAATGGGTATTAACTTACTTTTTATGTTTGACCTTACTAATTTCAACATTTTTGTAGGGATGATGAGGAAGACGATGAAGATGATGACGAAGAGGACGACGATGATGATGAGGAGGATGAGGAAAGTGAAGAAGTGACACCTGTAAAGGTAAGATAAGTCAGTTAGGCCTAACAAATCTTATACGTTTGTGTAATTTGAAGTGCATTTTAAGTAGTTGAACAACTGCATCATTTTTGTTTTAGGAAAAGAAGCCAGCAGCTAAACCACAGACCCCTTCACAGAATGGAAAAGGACCAAAGCCTGGTACACCAGCTGCCAAACCGGTTAGTACTTCTCTCCTTACAGCATCTCGCCTTAACCTTTAAAACTGATTACCTATAGTTTACTGTACATGTCTGATTTGTGGTGAAATGTGTTTTTACAGAATAAGACTCCAGAAAAGAACAAGGGGGACAAGGCACAGACGCCCAAAGCACAGTCGCCCAAAACACCACAACGAGTTTTTACCGTCCCAGAAATCAAGGAAAAGATTAAGGCTGCAGTTGAAAAGGTTTGTTTTTGATTGCAGTCTCATTGACAGTCTCTGTTTTTGATGGCATTTATTGGGGAAAATGTTTGACTAGGCTGCAGAGTAAAAAGCTAACCATAATCTTGATGATGATCCACTTTTTTTATATAGGGTGTAGCGATGCCAAAACTACAGCCGAAGTTTGAGAACTATATAAAGAATTGCTACAAAACAACTGATGCTAAGGTATGTACTTTACTAAATCTTATTGGATGGCAATATAAATGTGCATTCTTGTATCTAACTGTTTTGTTGTTTCTTCAAGGTCATTGAAGAGCTTTGGAAATGGAAACAGACTCTTAAAGAGAAGAACTAATTGCCATATTTTGGTTAAATTATTTTTTCGTGACCCATGATTTTACTACTTTGCTTTTTGGGAGGTACCTGTATTTTTTATTTTTCAACCCCAACCTTTAGTTTTTTCAAATCCGTGCCATTCCATTCCTAGAGACTCCGATCATGAACTTTTCAGTCCGACCTCTTCTCTGTCATGTCACATCCATGGACTGTGGCCTTAAATTTCCAGGCTTTTATTCAAGCGAGACTCATTGAGCAGAAGATTTTGACCCATCTCTCAGGCTTACTGTAATTTTGTATGAGTTTTTCTTATCTTCCCGTCCGTGTGTTTTTTTTATGACATGGAAACGATCGCCTGGTGTGTTCTGATGGCATGTGTAAGAGAAGCTTGTTTATTGAAGTTTGGCTTGAGCTGTTTTGTTCCAAAACGGTTTCAATGAATCTTAAAGAATTTCAGTATTTCAACAGTTCACTTTATTTTTAAATGTTGGTATTCTGTAACTATAAATTGATGTTTGGGATAGATTTTTGCAAATTGTAAAGAATCCAAATGTCAGCAATGTATATTGCAGTTGATATCAGGGTCTGCATTGACATCTTGGCAGCACAACAGAGACTCTTGAACCTTTGAATAAAATTCAAATGTGAATTCTCTTCATCTTGTGTGACATTACTATAGTCAGCCTTTTAAAATGTAAAGCCAGTGTTTGACTGCTGTGCAATGGCTAATATAATATAAACATTATGGGGTGGAATTCATGGAAAGGGATTAGCTTTGTGCCAGACTATTTGATCTGCCTTAATTTAAAGGGGTCATAGCATGAAAATCTGACTTTTTTTCACGTTTAATTGCAATAATTGGGTCCTCAGTGCTTCTATCAACCTAGAAAATGTGAAAAAGATCAACCCAGTAACTTGGTTTTGGTAAACCATTCTCTACAAACGTGTAAAAAATAAGAAATTGACATTTGGCTCCCTTTGTGATGTCAGAAGGGGATAATACTGTCTCTAAATCTGCTCTATCCAACCATGACACTGCCATTTAGTTCAGGCAGTGCAGACTTTTTTGCACGATTAAGTGCTATAATTGGGTCCCCTTGTGATGTCAGAAGGGGATAATACTCCCCCTTAATCTGCACTATCCAACCACAGCACTGCCATTTAGTGCAGAGATCAGCTCATTTGCATTTAAAAGGACACACCCAAAAGCAGCATATTTTTGCTCATACCTACCAAGTGGCAATTTTAACATGCTATAATAAATTATCTATATGGTATTTTGAGCTAGAACTTCACATATGTACTCTGGGGACACCAAAGATTTATTTTATATCTTAAAGAGTCTTATTAAATGCCCACTTTAAATACACATGGTACTGACATGTCTTGACACATATTAGTGCCATTTTTTGTCAGGTTTGTTTGTAAAAACTACTTAAATGTCCTAATATAACTAAGGCCTAGTCCTAGATTCATCTACACCTTGTCGGGAGTCCAGCCCTAGAAGGAATACTGCCCTGCTAAAAAAACAATAGAAACCATCTTCTATAGAAATTCTATTGGTTTTAATGGAAACTATAATGGTCTCTATTGCTATGTGTTTGGTTCTATTGGTGGGGGCATTAAATCCTACCGGAAATGGCCCAAAACGCACTACAAAAATGAATTTTGTAGTGGTTTAAATGTTAAAAACGAATGGTATTTTAATGGACACCGTTAGAATTTCTGTGATTGTTTCTTTCTATTGTTTTTGCAGCAGGGTGAGCATATGGATGCATATCAGTTTGTTAGACATGACCATTTATTTTTTACCTAAATATCATAATCCACACCTTAACGTTATTATTACAATACTTACATTTTCTGTTTAATCATTGGGAAAAAAAATATGGAAATTGTGTAGTTCTTACATCGTGTCCCACATTCATGAAGTTTGACTGCATTTTCCCCACTCGACATAATTTAAATATTACGTTCATGAAATTAAAAAGGTGGCAATAATAACACCTTACTGAAATTAACTACTAAGTTATAAAGTTGTTTTTTTTACCTCGTTCATGTTTAATGAAAGTCGACTCAATTGACTCAATTGGGTAGACTGCTGCGCTTGCACGTAATATCCGACAGAGGGCGCTACAGCATTATTGAACACCTATTAATGCTGCAATAACTTTTTGGGTAAAAAAAAACTAAAATCTAGCAATTAAGCAAGAACATAACAACACCGGTGTTCACAACAGCCTCCTCATGTCACCTTACCCCGGTTCACCCACGGTAAGCTTAAAATACTGATTTATAATTTGCTGTCGGTACGAATGCGCGGGAAAGACCAGTTTGACGTAATTTCACTTAGAGCCTCGTGGACTTCCATTTTTATGTTTTAAAAGAGAAAGAGGTTACAAATCGCAACTTTGATGAATCCAGCTGAGTGGAGCGATGTCATTGCTGTAGATTTACACTTCCGGTGTAAATATTCTTAGCATTGACTAAATATTTTCAAAGGCTTTCTCGGGTGGCTCTGTAACTTTATTCCATTTACCCACCCAAAGCGTCGACCTGGCACCGCGCTAACCATCTGTCCGCAAAGAGCTGTGGCAAGACTCCACAGGTTCACCCTGCGGAGACTTCAACAGCATCATAATGTAAGGAGTCTGTTAAATCACTTTATAATGGACACTCCTCCATTTACCCCCACCCAGCCCTTTAAAACAGGTCAGTTTCCTAGAGTCAGCACTTTGGAAGTAGGGGGTTGGTTGCGGAGGGCATAAAGGCATTTTTATGGTCCCACAGGATCTCGCATTTATCTGCTTGAGGACATAAGTGCTTCTTTGCTGTGGCAGGCATAATCGACTACAGCCAACTACCAGGGCTCAGTGTTTATTTGTCGATCAAGTTGTGTAGCACGGTGGTAGACTTGGGTGGACCTGGCTCTGAAAGCAAGGCATTACTCTCGAGAAGAGTGCTGCCTGGGGATTTGGAAAATGCCTCTCCTATGCCTGATCCAAAAGCATTAGGGTAATAACAAACTAAGCAAAACACACAGTTTATGTTAATGCCAAAACAGAATGTTTATTACTTTTTGTCTGCTATTTACATATTTATCAAATACAAAGTATGATACACGGTTTGGGATGCAACAGCGCACCTTCATCACAGGAGCATCCAACAGCCACCTGCATGTAAATCTTTTATCTTAATGCATTCTTTCCCTCGCCGGACACTTGTGTCCCAGCATCGTATTCCGAGTTTCCCTCTGAGCTGTTTGGAATTGATGCTGAACAAATCTAACGGATAAAATAAATTGCAGCTACTCTGCGCGAGCTGGACGATACATGCTATTCCTCAAATGGCTTGGATGTGCCGCCATAAAAAAGTAGCTGGTTAGCCCTTGGACCCTGAAAAGGTGAATCATGGTTTTATACCCAGGTTGATAATTCAGGAGGGAAACTTGACAGGAAGGATGATTTGAGAGCATGTGTTTCTATTTGTGTCCTGTTTATGTGTTTTCACAAATGGCCAGATGGGGGGCATGTAAGGTTGTGCAACTCGGATGATAAATAATTGATCAGATGTTACTTCTGCATTAATCTTGTACGGCTCTGAGTGGTGGAGAAACTACACAGGGGTGCGGACGGACAAATGGATGGTGGAGAAGAACGTGGGATCTGTAATGCGGCTGTTAGTCCGTAGGTTAGTGGAGTGCTGGAGGGTCAGCGGAGATGGCCCGTTCCTTTCTATAGGTCATTGCCACTGACCCTAATGGGAAAAATCTTCTGTACACACATACATCGTTCATCAAGTCCATATTTTTTTCTGCAGATGCTCCTGAAATGCAGAACCATTTAATTTATGTGAGCTCGCCTGCTGTGCGATGGCCAAAATTAGTTCCTCACTTTTTTGTGGAATGGAAAGGTCTCTCGGCTGGATGGAGATAAGGTCAACCAGCATCCTGGTCCATCAAAAAAAACCCGAGCATTGATATTCATACAAGTGAGGTCACACCGCCAAGCTTGCCACTTTCCTCGCTGGCCCAAGGCTGTAGATTTTGAAGGGCAAACAGTGATGAGTTGTGGATGCAGAGCGGGTCAGATGGAACCGAGTCGGACAAGGACTTCTGAAAGGCGTCGTGCTGGAGTTGGATCATCAGGCGATTGGCCTGCTGGCGTTCTGCCTCCCTCTCCTCTGCCGTCTGGCGTCTGGCATTAGAAATGGAGAGAAGAAATTAGTTCAATGAAAGATAAAATGGACAGTAAATAAAATTAGATATTCTTTTTCCAATGCAAACAAATCTGGTTATATTTACACCAAGCACTACTGGGGTGAATCCATCAAACAGCACTAAATTGTATATAAGCAGTGTCATTCACTTGAGTAAGCAGTACACTTCAAGTGCTAACATCTAAATAAACAAATTTAATCAAGTCAAAATATTTAACATCAATCTAATGCATCAAGTTACACTAACCAAACGAATTGACATTTTAAAGGAACAAATCAGTAATTGTGTGATTTTTTTTTTTTTTTTTTGCTACACTAATTAATATATATAGTGATAGGACACTATTTGGATCGGCCGATATTTCAATTTTTTATTAATATTTTTTCCATCTACCAGTAATTTCTCTATTACTTACACTGTAAAAAATTTGCTGTAATTATGCAGCTGGTTGCCAGTAACTTACTGTAGAAGATAAATACTGAAAATGTTTCCTGTTCATTTAACTTTGAACAAACTGTTGCCAGTAAATAACATAAATGTAAAATCTACAGTAAGTTACTGGCAGCTAGTTGCCAGTAACACCCAATAATACTGTAATTTCTACAGAAATTTTTTACAGTGTAGTGTCTGACAGACAGTAAAATGACCAATCATTATTCACTTTTATGTCACACACCACAGTAGTTCAACACACTTATTCAACCCGTACTGTGAGATGTCAGATCCACATTAATTATGTCTTGTAAATAATGTTTTAAGAACTTTTTTACACTGTAAAAAATTTGTAGAAATTACAGTATTACTGTGAATTACTGGTAACTAGCTGCCATTAACTTACTGTAGATTTTACAGTTATTTTATCATTTTGTACAAAGTTAAATGAACATGAAACATTTTCAGTCTTTATCTTCTACAGTAAGTTTCTAGCAACCAGCTGTAATTTTTGTACATTTTTACAGTATAAATGTCATGCATAACAAATTTTTTTAGTTTTACCAAATATCTGTTTGTCTCTTATTTACTGTAATAACATTTGTTTTATATCGGCTTCAGATTGTGGCCATACAGCTTTCATAATATCGGTGGATATATATATATATATATATAAAATATTTGACTTGCATAACCAATTTGTTAAACTTGCATGCAGCATTACATATTTTTACAGTGAATTTGTGTGATATCGATATGCAAATATATAATAGTGGCATTTTAATCAACAATTTTGAATAAATCCACTTACAGTTTATAGATCTTTTGCTCTAAAATATGCCAAATTTTTATCACACAGTATTTGCTTTAAACATTTTATTCTTAAAAAAACTGCCTTTTTTATAATCCCAGAATTATGTTATAAATTCAAACAGTATTTACTGCTGTGTGATTCCTGATACTAATTTGGTTTATTGTGTTTTAAAAATAAATCTTTTTTTATATTTCCAGGTACAGATTCAGTAGATGAAATTCCTGCAACTAGAAGGACATGCCAACAGAAACACTAAGGTCATGGGTTTGATGTAGAGAACTGTTTAAATGTGATTTTAATGTGTGTTGAATGCATTGTTAGTCTCTGAATAAGTTAGTAAGCTAAATGAATGAATATAGTAGTGTTATATTATTTAAAAAGGCCTGAATCATATAGCCAACCCTGTTTTGCTTACTTCAATTATTAGTTTGTTAAAGTGTGTTAAAGTAAATAAGCTAATGAAAGTTGAAGTCAATTTTAACTACATTTTCAGGGAAAACTATGAAAAATGTGTATGTTGGCAAATTTATTGTAAACTGTGTTAATGTTTGCAATGACAGTGTTCTGTTCTGCTTTGTCCTCCATGTCTGGTTACATGCTGCATATTTTAATCTATTTGTCTATTTGAAAAATGTAGTGTTTCATTATGATACTAAGATATTACATGAGTATTAATATCTCTTTTTCTTTCTGTCTCACCTCCACTTAGTCCTGCGGTTCTGAAACCAGGTTTTGACCTGGGCGTCTGTCATCTTCAGAGTTTTGGCCAGGGCGGCTCTTTCAGCACTAGCCAGATATTTCTGTCTGTGGAAGCGTTTCTCCAGCTCACAGATCTGCACTCGGGAGAAGGACGTGCGGGGCTTCTTCCTCTTAGGTGGCGTGCGGTTCTGGTACGGGTGGCCGATACGCCGGGCCACAGTGAATGGGGTCAGAGCTGCTGTAAGTGTGAAGGAAAAAGCTAAGGTAAGAGATGGGAGGGCAGGACAGGACACATAGCCTATAGGACAGGTCCTATTTTTATCTAAAAAATAATATTTCTACAGCATACTGTATAGATGATACAGTATTTAAAAGCACCCACTCACCCAAGATCTTTTTTATTTCTTTAAATGTATCTTTAAAACTGCTAACCAATAAATGTAGTTTCTTATTTCCTGAATTAATTAATTTAGATATTGTATTAAGTTTAAATATTGTGAGAACAGAGTGCCCAGTCCCACAAAACGAGATGCGTAACATTCCCATAATGAAGGGACAAAGGAAATTTATTCTGTTAATATTTTAGGTTGGAAAATGACCTTTATTTCTTTTCCTTGAAAGAATGTTATAAGAAATAAAGAGCTTTTTCTACAGTGATAAAGCTATTGGTTTTAAGGCTTGTGAAAATGTGTGGTGATTCTGCCTCTTGTTAAACAAAAGGAAAACTGTGCTCTTCATATTTTTAATTACCCCATATCATCATGCACTTTTTAGATGTCAAATTAGTTTCAGGTGATTTATGTTATTGATTGAAACATGCTGGAAACATCATAAATAGATGGATTGCTTTTGCTCTTAGTATTTATTGAGAGGCCTGTGCTCAGGTTACACAAGTGCTTACAATCTGCACACAAAACATATTAATGTTGCATTAAATGCAAACAGCAGCTGTTCTCCTAATGATTGTATAGTTTATTCGTATAATTCAGTATATTGCTAATTTATTTATTACCTAAAACACAGCGCAGAAGAGAGAGAGAGCGCCTTTAGGTGCCAATAAATAAAGCTTCTGAAATATTGATACGTCTTTCTAACGGCATAGCGTTCTGCATTTGCTACAGAATAAAGAAAGCTGGTGATTAATGTGACAGCTTAAAACTGCTTACATTCAAGAGTATACATTCATATGCAAAAAAGGTGTTTACACTAAATAAAGCATACCTCCCTGTTTACTTAGCTGTGTTGAGTAAATAATAAAAAAACGCGCTTCTTATTTTAAATAGGCCAAATTGCCCGTGTTTCATATTATATGTATTAGTTAGCCTACACGTGTGATAATTCAATCTTAAAATTGTATATATGTTTTAAATGTAAATTCGTGCAAAAGTGTCTCTCAAAAGATGTTAAGACACTTCAGCTCAAGCGGAAAGCTTTGAGTTGTTGACTCTCTGTTGCCCTTTTTCATCGTTTTTCCCCTAACATGATTGTAACCGGTTCAGGTGCTTCATGCTTTTACTCTGCCTTCACGGTCAAAGCTAAAACGAGTTACTGAGCCTCATCCATTCAAGCAATCTGCCGAAATGCAGGATCAAGTTTCCCAGGCAGACGGTGTAACATTTACGCGATCGAAACCTCCATCAATTAATTCTTATGATAGCGTTGACGTGAAAACAGCAGCACAGTTTAAAACAGCAGCACAGTTTAAAATAACTGCAATTACTCTTCACAGTTTTTATACACTTAGCCTGCGCTATTTGTGGGTTCTTAAAAACAGATGTGTTATGTCTTATCGCGGTTTAACGACAATAATAATGGTTTGTATTACCAACAAAAATATTGGAAATAATAATAATCACGATATTTCCAACTATTTGGCATTTTTCTAGCTATTGCTAATGTCCTTGGTATTATTATTGCTAATTTGTTGGCAATAATAATAAAAAAAAAACATAAAGATGTGGCTTTTCTTTTTAGCTTTCTCTTTTAATAAAGCCATCACGTGGAGACTTTGTATACAATTATAAAATTAAATTAAATAGGAGGGACATAACAAGTGTTCGTTGTCAAATGACATTAAATAATTTTCCGAATTGAATTTGTTTTACTTGAAATGTCTTTAAATTCCGTGTTTCTTGAATTATAGACTTAAGAAATACATGTACTTACTACCGACATTTTAAACATCACAGATACGTTTAATTTACATAAAACGCGCTGCATAAAAGTTTGTTTATTTATAATATCTAGGCCTGTCTTGTTATTATCCAAATTATGAGATCTGGCGTTTTATTGTCGTTGAAGCTAACATCAGAACAAATTAGAAATACGAATTATTTATTTACCTGCAAACCTGTCTTTTGCGAATCGTTGACTGCTGTCCATCCAGGGAAAACTGAGGCTCCCAAGTCCGGGTACTGCGCTTGCCATGGGTGGAGGCACGGCCGCGGTCAGCGGCCTGTGAGCCGGAACCCTAATCACTCCTCCGGGTGCAAGGGTCAAGTTCACTCCATATGGACTGGAGTCCTCGTATGGACTCGCGATTCCGTGAAACGTGCCGGTTAGTGTCGTGTATGGCGTTGCGCTCGCTCCCGTTGGACTCCCGAGATGATAACTGCCTCCGCTCGTACTACTGCTGCTGGTCTCTGAACTATTCCTCGTCGAGTTCTGTTGTGACTCTTGGTCGGTACCGCTAAGTATTTGATCAATGCCGAAGCTGATGGGTTCATGTTGGGTCGGTTGAGATGTTTGACTGGTGCCACTTGGGCTGGAGCTTGGGGCTCGGTCCATCCTCAACACCCGAACCTTTCCAGCGCCTTTGAGTTTAGGCTATTCCACAGACAATTTAAGACTGCCCTAAAATTGCAAAACGGATCAACAACGCTACGTTTGTGTAAATGGGAACCGTCCGTATTATCTACTTTAGTAATCTATTAGTCCAGCAGGTAGAAGTCTTTACTCGAGATGGCTTGGACGCATTCGTCTGTGGATGAAAAGTTTTTGGCACGAGGACTTGGCAGATTTCTGGCACTTGCGGGGTCTCTCTCTCTTCCCACTGGATCCCTGCTCGGAGCTTGTGGTGCTCTTCTCCTCTTTGATTGGACAGTGGCGAATCTTTCTCTCCTCATTGGCTTGTTACAAGCCACGAAACATAACGGGCATTGTGACATCATTCTTTAAAAATGCAAATCGTTTACTTCTCAATTTCTGTATTGGTCTGATGGTCAAGCGTCTCTTTATTATCGACATGACAACATAATTATATTAGCTTACGAATTATATATACATGTATTTATTTATATATTTATTTTCCAAAATAAAATATGGTGCTTATCAGGAAAATTAAGTATTAAAAATTAACTGTTATTTAGGCTACCAAATGCTTTTATTTGAACAACTGTTACTAAATCTCAAATCTAAGTAATGGTCATCTTTGCTTGTCTGTGTAAGAAAGAGATTCTAAGTGATCACAATTTAATCCAAGTCTCATTTGAGAAAAGCATCGAGTTAAATTTTTGTCATCTTCCCTAAATGAGAAAATCTAAAGCGATATATGTATTAAAACTTAGGACACTTTCTTATCTATTCAGGCTTAAAATAATATTATCAACAACAACAATAAAATCATTATAATGATAATAAAGAGAACACAATAATAGAGATCGTAATAAATCTTTTCTTTCTCTTCTTTGGCTATTAATAATTTGATATAGCCTCCAGGAACGGGAGGATTGTTTTTGACCTCAAAGCTGCCCTCAACCTTTTTTCTAATGTGTCAATCAACTTCAAACTCTTTCACGTTCTTATTGGATGAAATAAGAACTAATTAAATATCCTATTTATTTATTTTTCTATGGAGCAGTTCTGACATAACTCTTTGATTCTTTATTGAAAATTATTGGAATTTCGTTATATTATTATAGAATAAGAAAATAATAGCTACTAATAATGGTGATAATTATTATTACTTTAATTATTATATAGGACAATAACAATATAGAAAAGTTCATATTTTAATACCCCAAGTTTCAATTTTATGTTTTTTTATGTTTTTGTTCTCCAGGTAAATTCCTATTACAAATTCTAATTTTTTTAAGAACATATGGACGCATAGAGATTTTCGGATATGTTCAACCTAATGCAACGCAATTGCATTATTTTTGGATATTAAACGTAATTTGGTTTTCACAAAAAATAAATATTTTATTTTATTTTAATTGGTCTTAAACAATGGTTCCAGATAGCTAGTTGCTATTATTAAAACTTAGTCATTTCATGCAAGCCACCAATTTCGACGTGTTTTTAAAAGCACAGCAATAATGTAGTTTCAGATAAATATATTCTAATACATTTAGATTATTGTGTTTACCATTTATCGTTTGTAATTATCAAGTACTCCTATCATAATTTCAACAATCTTAAAATGCTCTTTATCTATTACATCCGGTAACAGTCGTCTTCATAACTGTGCGAAAATAAGGAGACAATGTTGGCGCTTGGAAAGCACTCCCATGCGCTTATTTAATCGGGAGTGTTGGGACACCCGATCTTCTGACAGTGGATCTAAGTGGTTCCTTGTAATCTGCCACATAAAAATGATTATGCTCTTTTGGCCTGGCCGCCGCGTTTGATTAGCTTTAGGGGTGGGAGCTGGTGTGGAGCAAATCCGTTTACTTTGAAGTAGTTGATATTTTAATAGACCATTAGTGAGTGCTGACGCTAAAAAGCCTTGTTCCCCGGGGATCTTGGACCTGTCCAGTGGCTGAAGGCGCTTACGTCATCCTGTGATGCTTGCAGTTGACCCATGGTCACAGTTGAGCTCTTAGCCTATTTGCTTTAATGTCGTCAGACTGTCTGTCTATCTGCTAGATAGATAGATAGATAGATAGATAGATAGATAGATAGATAGATAGATAGATAGATAGATAGATAGATAGATAGATAGATAGATAGATAGATAGATACTCTTAAAAGATAAAGACTTTAAAGGGTATAAAGGGTTCCTAACAGTGATGCCATAAAATAACAATTTTTGGCTTCCCGAAATAACTTTTAAGGTTTTTAAAAGAACAATTTCTTACTATTTATAGTCTTGATTATAAAGAACATTTTGAGAAAGTTTTTGTGGAATCATAGCATGACAAATAACTTTACAAAATTTTATTTGAACACAGATAGCAGATGACAGGATCCTCAGGTTTAAAGCCTCTCTGTCATTTTTATATAACAAAAAGTTGTTCTAACCCTAAACCCAAGCGAAAATGGTAAAAAAAACATAAAACAAATGAGAAAACAATAAACAAAACGTCACGAAACGACTCGCCACACAAGTGAATGGGAAGGACCGGCGCACCACATGCACGCAAAATCGGAATTTGGCATATCTATTGCACGATAATGACACTGCGTGTCATTTGTACGCATCTTGGTGAGAACGGGTAGGTATACTACATGTCGGCTTTTGACACCAATTAAAATAGACCTATTTCAGAAATCTCTTTGTATTTTGCAATTTTAAATGATTGAGGCTTATAAGTAAAATATTAAAATGATTAAATAATCTTTGAAACGCATCTGTTTTCTTTCCTTTATATATAAAAAGTACTGCGTAAACATCCTTAATATTTCGTGCTTCAGATGTCCCAGCAAACAGTGCGTGTCAAACTGTTTCACCTCGCGCGCTAGGAGAGCTCGGACCCACTCCTTGGCTTTGACCCGTGCAGCCAATTTAGAACCCGAGAATCAATAGATTGATGAAAACTGAATTAAAAGCGTGAAATCCCTAGCTCGAAGAGCAAATAAAGGAATAGTTGGCGAATTGTTGGAGTAATTACCGGGATCTGCATACGAGCGGGTGCGCGTGCCACCCTGCCCCCGGCGCTGTTTTTATTGCGCGTGTCTGCCGTTATCAATTCCGCCGAACATTTTAAATGGGAGTCTGGCAGGCCCGCAGTATAAAAGCGCTCAGATAATATGCAAAAAAGACGACGCTGCTTTTGAATAATAAATGACGCACTTTTATAGCGGCTTTAAAACACCTGTGATGCTACGATATGAAAAGACCATGATAAGTAATAGTGCATTTAAAAAGGATCTAGTATGTTTTTATTACTATATTTTAAAAAGCATAGAGTGAGAGAGACGGCAGGAAGGAAATGGGCTGAATGAGGAGGGGCTGGGAGCGAGAGAGATATCTGTATTATTGCAATAAAAGGCAAGAAAAAGTGAAAGGCGCCGAAATTCCCTCCCAGCGAAATACCCTGCTTAATGAAAGTTTAGAGTCTCTCTCTCTCTCTCACTGCGCCAAGCGCGTCTCTGCCCATGAAATATTAACTAAAATGTTATATAAAGCTCAGCGCCTAATGTCCTTTATGGCTTTTCTTTGTTTTTCTTGTTGTTGTTCTTGCTTATTATTCTTGGACTGTAATAGAACTCCTTTTAATTTGGTTTACATGGTGCGTCATCTGCGCCTTCTGCAAGTCTCTGCAAGCTTCTTTCTTTTCACATTTATCGTTGACTCATTTTATATGAAGACTTCAGACATATATTCAAACTGCACATAGTGTATTTTCGTCCCCGCAAATATCCCACTGAGAGATTCACAGTTATCCAAGTTACAGGACTTTATTAAAGAAACACCTTACGTGAGAATATTCTGAGATATTTCACATAATCGGATAAAACGTACAATTTAAAGACGGATGGATCTTAGATCTGATTAATTTTAGCCCTGTACTCGTAATTGTGTGTAAATTGTCACAGTTTTGACTTTCTGCTCATTGACTTTGTTACACGGAGGTTGCACTGTAAAAATATGCAGCATTTTTGTCAAATCAACATATATTTTTATGTTACTTTAACTTAAAAAATTAACTTGATTTTATAAGTTATGTCAACTTTTCACCAACCCAAAATTAAAATAGTAGGTTGAATTTAAGTCGGTTTAACTTCAAGCTGTATTAGTAAATGCATTAGTTAAAACAAACTAACATTGAGCTAAGTCATTTTTTAGCACTGTTCGTGTTTATTGCGCATTAAGCAACGTTAACAGATACAACTTTTGCTTTTAAAAGTGCATTCTGAAATTAACATGAATTAAGATGAATACGAAATGCTATTGAAGTATTGTTAGTTCATTTTAGCTAATGTCTTAACTAAAGCTAACAAATAAACCTTTATTGTAAAATGTTAGCATTTTATCTTTATCTTCAAATTATTACTGTAATTACAGTTTTTTATCATTTACTCGGTTTATTGTTGTTATTCTTCTTCTTGGTTTTGTTAATAATCTCTAATGTATGGTAATATAAATCTATTTATCTTCATTCACCGTATATACTGTACCAAGAAGCAGCTGAATCAGGAAAGACCCCCTACTGTGGGATACTGTAAACAGAAGCAGATCTGTCTGTGTGTGTGTTTGGGTATGGCGGGGAGAACCGCCACAGGGTTGTGCTTTTTTAGAGATCTCCAAAACTACTCCTGATTGAGGAATCTGGAAAAAAGCAGAGAGAGAGAGAGAGAAAGAGAGAGAGAGCATGCAATGGACAGCTGTTTAAGACAATAGACCAGGGTTTAGTGTAACCTGCTCACTGGGAGCATTACAGCAACAAAGAGCCAAAGAGGAGTTGCCCCAGGGAGGAAATGGATAGCCTCTCTCACCCCCTCCTCTTCAAGAGCTCTCTCGCTCACTCGCTCGCTGTGGTTCGCACAGACACACAAGTGCATCTCTGTGTCTCATTATTGCTCAATGTTCAGATGAGCCACGCTCCATTGAGTGAAGATATGGAGAGGGTTTAACACACCACGCTGCATAGAAATGGGCCGCAATCGGAAATGTGTGTTTGACTGCCCCGTTTGATGTTCTGCACGAATTGTGGTTTTGTAAATGCTTCACTATGGCCATTTACTGTCCCACAGTCTGTCTTTCTTGATGAGGTTGATCGGCGACTGAAAAATACTGTCCTGTTTCAACAAACTAATCCATGATGTATATTCATTAAATTTAAGTTTTGACCAGAATTGATACTTTTAATTCATTTGATCTGTTTTCTGTATTTTAAGTAAAATTAAAATAAACTTGAATTGAATCTGGGTCAGAAAAGTAAACATAAATGGAAGTCCTTTGAGGATCGCAGAATAATTGATAACATTTAGAATTTTTGCTTTAAAAATAAAAAAGGATTTAACATTTTGTTTAATATAAAACACAACCAAATCAGACCTCATGATGTAACAGGTTTGCAGGTACAAGGCTTTCATCATAATGGACAGATGTGCAATAGATGTGATTGCTATTCAGGGAAATAGATTGACAATGTGTGTGCCAGAGGGCACGGTGGGTCTGTGATCTTAAGCATGCGGAGAGCAGAACCGCTGCTCTGATGGTTGAGTGCGTGGCTCTGTTTTGCTTTAATGAAAGATGAGGTGGGGTAGGGGGCTGCATGTTTGAGGGGGGCAGCTGCAGGAACTATTGCAATAGGCCTACATTTGTGATCCGACCAACTTTTGTTGGGACTGTACATTTTGTCAATATATAGCTCGGAAAGATATATTGATTTTGCACTTCTCCAAATGGTTACATGACTTTTTTTATTGTAATTGCTACATTTTTAATTTCTCATTGTATGCTTGTGTGTGTACATGCTCAAGCATTTGATGTGGGTGTTACTTGCGTGTCGTATCGGTGTCAGCCTCGCGGTGAATCGTGTCAGAGGCACTCAATAAAAGCCGATTATGCAGCGTGTCGCTGTGCTTCTCTTTGTCTTCCTAACGACTGGCTTTTGACCTTCTCACCCTGCCTGCTGCCTGCCGGCGGGAGGGGAGGGAGCACGGACCAGCTGCCACCAGCCTTATACTGCCCCTCTCCTTGGCAGAGGCCTCCTCTACAGCCCCTGCTCCTCTCAGCACGCTGGGCCCTCAGGGTGGAGCAAGCTGTTGAGCCACCAGTCTCCCTGCTGTCCCACCTGCCCTACACACATTTATACACACACACTGTCTCTCAGCATTGCCTGAGGCATGGCTGTCTCATCTTGTCTCTCATTCATCTCCCGAACTGATACTAATGCATGCTCTGCTCACTTTCAGCCCTTTAATGCTTTGTTTTTCTCAATCTTTTCGTAATATTTCAGTTTAATAGCTAACGTTGTTTTCCTCTCCATGCATTTTTGTCTATTTATAGAGGTTTTAGCTTGTAGTTTGTTTATAGACTTTTATACTGGTTTAAGAGTGTTCATAAGAGTGTCTATTATAAAATCTGCATTATTGTTGTGTGTATGAGTGCTGACATGCAACACTGTTACTGTGGAGGCATAATATTGCAGGTTTAAAAGGATATTAATTCTTTATTATAGACATTGAGGCAATTCAATCGAGGTAATGATGATAACATTATTAGTTAACATTAAAGATACAGAACATGGCATGAGGTGTATTGAAGTGTGTGTTAAGGATAAAAAAACGTTTTTAGTAGTTTTAAAAATGCTATCACATTGCATTTCATAGGTATTTTACGAGGTGGCTAATTCGTATTAGTTCACACAACAAATTTGTACATTTCCGTACGTTTTGCCTTTGCCCCTGTGACGTTGGTTTTAGGGGTGAGGTTTCGTTATGTTTTCTTTATAAAAATTGTACGTTTTAAATAGACTGATCTTACGAAAAGTTGTGTTATAGTCACGCAAAATTGGATTAATTTATTCGTGTCCATGGCACGAAATTCAGCTTTTTTTCGTGCCTTGAGTACGAATGGGTGATTCTCACGAAATTAGACTTATGAAGTGTCATGAAACATTTTGATAAAAAAGTAAATGCAAAGTAAGAGTATCAAAATAAGAAGCATACTGTTACAAACATCTCGTACTATTTTGCACCTGATTTCAAATTCGTCGTTCGTTCGTTACATTTTTTTTTTAAATGACATCTTTCATTTTCATCATACATTTAAATTTTCATTACCGCAACGAAATGCAGCTTTTTTCGTGCCTTGAGTACGAATGGGTGATTCTCACGAAATTAGACTTATGAAGTGTCATGAAACATTTGGATAAAAAAGTAAATGCAAAGTAAGAGTATCAAAATAAGAAGCATACAGTTACAAACATCTCATACTATTTTGCACCTGATTTCAAATTCGTCGTTCGTTCGTTACATTTTTTTTTTTAAATGACATCTTTCATTTTCATCATACATTTAAATTTTCATTACCGCAACGTGTCCATGACTGGATTTGGGTTCTTTGACATAAAAAAAATCTTCATTGCATGTTATACTATAAACATTTACAGTAAAGAAACATGTGGTATTTGGTGATCATTGGTAAATAGAGACAATAAAAAGGAATATAAATGTGTCCAAGACCAATTTCTCATCCTCCGCAACAATTTTCAATCATTGTTTAAGCCCTCAAGGAACTAACATTGTCAAAAAAAGATAAAAGTTGAAATTTTGTTTGTCATAGTACCTAGACAACTTTTTAGTTCTCATTACCAAACATGAGTTTGTAAATGCATATATTTAATGTAATATCATGTTGCGGTAATGATAATTTTTGATAATGATCATCTAAAAAATGTAAATAATTCTATAGGAAATATTTTTAAATCCTCTAAAAATAATAGTTATAGTAAGTTCAGACTATATATGTGTGAAATTCGTGGATTTCGTGAGAATCACCCAAATGTCTTTTTCATGACACTCGCACAAATTTCTATAAATAGGTTTTCGTGTGCGTTGCACGATTTTGTTTCGTGGCATTTTATGTATTGTTTTCTCATTGTTTTTTTTTCATATTTTTTACCATTGTCGCTTGGGGTTGCGGTTAGAATCACTTTCTGTTACAGTTTTTTCCTAACCCAAACCCCACCTCTAACCCCAACTCCAGGTGAGAATAGTTTGAAAAGTGGAAGAAAAAATGTAGAAAACCAATACATGAAAGTACATCCTAACCCAAACCCCAAATCTAACCCCAACCCCAAGTGACAATGATGTAAATAATAGGGGGAAAAATGAGAAAACAATACATAAAATGACACAAAAAAGAAAGTAGTACCACAGACACGAAAAACTATTTATCGAAATAGACACTCGTGCTCAAGGCACGAAAAAAGCTGAATTTCGTGCCATGGACACAAATAAATTGATACAATTTTGCGTGACTAACACGAGTTTCCGTGAGATCATGTTGTTTTTAAACTATTAACTTCATAAGAATTTATACGAATTAGCCAACTCTTAAAATATCTACAAATTCTTTCTGGTTTAAACATCTCAACTAAGAACCAAATTGTTTGTATGCCTAATGACACAAAGGCTTTCCATTGACCTTTATTGCTTCTATACAGAGCTACTTATAATACTAACTTTGAATTTGTTGACATTTGAAGACATGTTTTCCTTATTGGGACCTATGGCAGATTCCAACAATGTAGGCATTGCGATTTCCGGATTTACTGTCTTTGTTGGGTTTCCACAATGTAGGCAAAACACACACACTCAGACACACAATCAGAGAGGGTTTTTCTGCTATTTTCTTTCTGACATCCCTATGATGGATGGCTTTCAAACACACACTTTATGAGCTGAGCATTCATCTGGATTCACAGCATCCACAACCAGATTTATCTGGGACGTGTATGAATGTGTGTGTTAGTGTGTGTGTATGCGCAGTCTGAATGTGAGGGGAAAAGCTGGGTATTGAGTGGAGAAATATTCAACATAAACTAAAGATCCATTTTATGGTCCTTTTTTCCAAAATAATTACTTTTGTTTAGTATTAATGCAAAGTTAACAAACAGTAGCTGCTTATTAAATATAAAGACGTTTGCCAATGTTCAAATTTTAGTAAATGATGCGCCTCTTCTAAACAAGTGTCAATCAAATCGTGTGAACTTTGGTCTCAGTTGAAAGACCACTGGCCATTTGTAGTGAAGGTGTTCTGCAAGTTGACATAAGTTTGGAGAGGAATGTCAGGACAATGGTGTGGAATTTAGTTATTCTCTCTCCATCTCTCTTTCTCTCCTCCCCACTTTTCAGAGCGATTAACGCCCGGAGGATAAGACAATAAATCCTGGCCGCGCTGAATGAACGCCATTCATCATATTCATTTTCCTGTCGATACAATTATGAAAAGCCTCTGGCCTTTCTCTCTTTCTCTGGAACTCAATTCGGCTCAGGGAAAACGCAATTAGTGTGTGAGAGTAGGAGAGGGCTATCTTCAACTCCCTCTCCTCGCTTCATGCTTTTCTCCATCCCTCTGCTCCTCACTCACATAACTGCCACTCCTTCAACTTTTTCCCATTTCGTTATTCCCCTCTTATGGGGCGAGGGGAGGAGGTGCGCGTGCGATCCGCGCCGTTCGGAGTTGAGAAGTTGCCCTATCTGTCCATCTGTTCCATGCGGTCACTAGTTGGAAAGCAGACTGACACCTGCTGATCAGCATTTCTGTGAGGCACAAATTCGAGCCCTTATTGATTTATCATCGCACTTTTCTGTCCGACACCACTTTGCTTGCCTGTTTGCGTGTGAGACTATAAGAGAAGTGTGCTGATGGTACATGCTGTTATAATGCACACTGTATCATACTGTACTCACTATGATGTATAAACTTTGTGCTAGGGGAAAATAAATTTCCATTGCTCTGCGTGCGCGTGTTATTCCGGCGGAATAATTTGTTTCAATGTAATGTTTCTATTTGAGTTAGAGACGATGAAAGCGCGAGCCATAAAGTGGAATACTTGCTGTACTGCGAATATATCACTGTATTTTATGAACATTCTAAAATATCATTTACGTGCGCTGAGCAGCGCTGAGCTCATGAGGAATAGATTAGCTGAAATAGAGAGGAGAGATGCTAGAATCCCTTAATGCTTTTCAAAACTAAATTCTTATTTTCGGGATTATAAAGAGAGGTAGAAATGTCCAGAGGATGTGGACGGCGAGAGGTGGGGCGTACAGGTGAATGAAACAAGCAAAGAGAAATCGAGCTACTTATGAAAGCATGAGGGGGGTGAGAGGGAAGGCAGAGAGACCCAAGAACAGCAGAGCAATAAGGTGAGTAACCAGCCCTC